>NC_061526.1:22500000-22535000 GCF_022379125.1 Scophthalmus maximus
AATACTGCACAGAAAAGACCCAAGTCTCCGACTTCTGTCTCCGATTGGCTGAGTCACCGGACGACATTAGGGTGTTTTTTCATGCCAACAGATTTGTAAGCAGACTGGTTTTCGCTGCCGTATGTTTGTTCACGTGGAATCGAAAAGCAGCAATTTTCTCTCTGGGTTTGTTGATCGTTGCTAGAAAATGTCTCGATAACTGAGCGTTTCTTGTGTAAGAAACTTTATGGCATGTGACTTTGGGATGTGCATCACATTTCGAAACGATTTTAATAGATTCAATGTTTTGAGATGTGGCATAAGGTCCGGTGCTTCGGGAAATGTCGAGGAGTCGTGAAGCGAGTCTGAAAAATAGACAAATTAATATTTTGTGAAATGCCCACAATTAACCAGAAAATAATCTAAAATCTTTTCCTCCAAATTGGTCCCGTCAAGGCCCAGACTTACTGGTCTGGCCCGTTTCTCAGCTCTACCCGTTCCAAATCTTAGAAAATCACATCCAACCTATCGGAGCATCTAAACTTCATTTCTTTTAAATTCATTTTGTCTGTGACCTCTCAACTAGATCCAATTAGCAGAATAACACCAAACATTTGCAGATTGCGTCACTGACTATTCCGAGAGTCGCACCACAGAGTCTGTCTGTCGCTGTCATGTGGTAGGCGACTTTTGTAGACTTCACCTCGTTTACAGTGGATTTAACGCAGGACAGTCAGGCTGCTAGTCTTACCTGATTCAACCAGAAGGGAGTGACTGTAACAGAGCGAGGAATAATTACGATGGAAGTGTTTTTAATTTGGCCCAAATGAGAAAAACAAAGGAGCTCGGAGGAAAGAAAAACAGCATCGACAATGCGTCACACTCATTGAACGCTGCTAGAAATGCATCTTGTGTGGGTGATCAATCGATCAGCTCATGATTTCATATCACACCGGGCGGTCGGGTACTAAATAATAAATCATGCATCAATAATGAAAAAGTGAATAAAACATGCTTGGTTATGTATGGCCATGTATGGTTAATTGGAGGGGTTTATAGACAAACTGGTGAGGTTCCCCCACTGGTTCTGTCTGCAGGGACACTTCCAGTACATCATCGCTGGCCTTTAGCTCTCTGCACGACACACACACACACACACACACACACACACACACACACACACACACACACTTGAGCACTCATGATTATACATCAGGGGTTTCTAAGGGTTTCATTTACTCAGGCTTTGTGGCCCCTCTTAGGTGCTAATGAGTCAGATGAGTGTTTGTCCATATTTCCAAATGAAAGAACGGCGGCAAGTACAGTTTAAGAAACTGTTATTCCTCATAGGATTTCAAAATTGTACAAATGGTTCTTGCGAAAGATAATTTGGTCCTTGATTTAATGTCTGAGACAGAGATTAGAGAAAAGATCAGACAGCTCTGACTCTTCTTCTCATCAAAGTCCAGGGCCTCGTTTTTACCAAAAGCATCTTAAAGCCAAAATCCATCGCGTGAACCTTTGTGAGCTTAAGAGCTGTTTCTGAAAAGCTCCTAGAATAAATACGACGCTACTTACACATCAAGGCAGCAGTGTTTAATGATGTAACACTCACAAAGTATTTGAGTCTTTTTACTTTTGATCATTTCAGCTTTTTCTTTTACAGTTTCAGTGACAGTTTCATTTGCAGTGTATTTTTTATAATTTTTTTATATTGTAATTCAGATTTATTCAGATTCTCTTACAGCAAGAAGGAACGCCGGGTTATTACAGAATTTTTTTTCAATAATTTAAGTTCTGCAGCCCAATAAATCAGTGAGCGATGAACTCAACTTTTTTATGAATCGATAAATCGTTAGTATAGTAAAATATACCAGCTATAAATTGCCACACACACCAAAGTTCAAGATATACTTTTAGATGAGACAAAGAAAAGCATAAAGTCCTCATGTTTTATAGTTAGACAAATACTTAGAAATATTAGCAAATATTAGTCCTTTGTATTTGCTGTTTTCAGCACATGGAAAAATGACCTTGGTTTTTTCGATTATCAAAATAGTCGCTGACTTTTTTTTAAAAAATTGACTAATCCTTGCAGCTCTAGTGCACATATTGTTACGATGCATGAACTGATGATTCTGTGTCCCTGATGACAATTTCATTGTGAATCAGATCACTGTCTGAGAGCTGACATCCGTGCTCCGATTCACACGCACGCGGTCGTACGCGCTCACATGTTTCTGTGCGTGTCGATGTGTGTTATGCAAGTGTGTGTGTGTGTGTGTGTGTGTTTGCACTCAGGCTCCTGTAGTGTTTTGATTAGCACCTTGAATTAACGCGTGCTGTGAAATTACCCACCTACCCTCGGCAGCGGCAATTATGCGCTTGACACTTGTTGACCGGTTGCGCTGCCGCGCGCTCATTTGCGTTTAATGGGACCGAAAACAAATCTGTGAGCGAGAAAGACGCACGACGGCGGTTAACGCGAGTTTAACCGCGTCATCCTTCTCTGCCTCGTCCGCGTCACTGCAGGAGAACGCGGTGAACGGCGATCACCTGTGGATGGAGACGAGCTGCTCGGGGGAGCTCTGTTATCTCGGAGAGGACACCTGCCTCCTGAAGACCGCAGTGAGTGTGTGTGTGTGTGTGTGTGTGTGTGTGTGTGTGAGAGCCTGACCGATATGGATTTCTGGGGGTCGATGCTGATATCAATATTAAGGGGTGCAAGATTTCCCATATGATACATCGTCTGATATTTTTTTTTTATTTTATATAATTGAGGCTTGATATTTTAGTTTAACCATCAACTTTGTCATAAATAAAAAGAAAACACAAATACAACCAAATATTTAGAACTTGAATTGAGAAAAATAAACAATTTATTTTACATAACATCTGAACATAAGTGCACATATTTTTTTTTTTGCATTGCTTATTCTGTACAATAAAAGATTTCATATCGGTAAACATAAGCGCTGATACCGATAGTCTGACATTAGTATGAGTGTGTGTGCTGTAATCGTACCTACTCTTCTAACCAATCGATTTGTCTCTAGAGGAACCCCCCCCCCCCCCACATGTTATCCATAAATCATAGCGATTTAATTAATCCACCTTGTAGCCTCATTAGCCTTTTAATGAATATCTATCAACTAAGTTCAAAAAACCTCCAGCTTATCAGATAATTGCAGATGGCCCGGCTCACTGCGGCGGAAAAAAGAAGGCAAACAATCTTCAATAAACGGTTCATTTATTTCTAACAATCGTGCTCAACGAATGCATTGTGTGTCCACAAGTGATGACTGTGAAGTGTTTAAAATGAAATAAAAAGAAGAAGTGAAATCACAAAAACTGTAAATACCTTTCATCCTCTAAAACTGGACACTGTGTGTGGTTGCTCATGAACTCAGTGTTGCAGCTAATTTGTTCCGGACTCTTCATTCCCTCATGTTTTATCAGTCAAGAACATGTTGAGTGGGAACATCTCGTGTTGCTTCTTCAAAGAGGGTTAAGTGAGAACATTCAGAACCGGTGGCCGATGAGATATGAGAGTGTAAGAAAAATGTTCCTTTGTTTGTGTATGTGACATTTTCTTTTAAAGCGAGACAGGCACCGAACACGGCGACCGCTCCATTATCAGCTGCCGTGTTATTACCCATAATGACCGGTTTGTCCTGTGAAGAGCGAGGGCAGCGGGGCGATATTATCTATCGAAGGCAAACAGCAATTTGGCATCTTGAGCGTTTGCCTATTATCTGTTTTTTTTATTGCCAGTCACACGTGACCGAGGCCATCGGTTCATCTCTTTCTTCTCCTGATTTATAGTGTCAGGAATAGTAGTTTAGCTTTTAGTCGTACGAGCAGCACGGCTGTGGAGACCAACCTCCGCTTTGGTGTGTGTGTGTGTGTGTGTGTGTGTGTGTGTGTGTGTGTGTGTGTGTGTGTGTGTGTGTGTGTGTGTGTGTGTGTGTGTGTGTGTGTGTGTGTGTGTGTGTGTGTGTGTGTGTGTGTGTGTGTGTGTGTGTGTGTGTGTGTGTGTGTGTGTGTGTGTGTGTGTGTGTGTGTGTGTGTGTGTGTGTGTGTGTGTGTGGCCTGTTTACGTATCTCACTGCCCTCTGTGCCGCGTCTCTGTTTCCTCCTTCAAGAAGTCGGCCCCCAGGAGGAAATGTGCAGCTTGTAAGATCGTTGTTCACACAGGTTGCATAGAGCAACTAGAAAAGGTATGACACACACACACACACACACACACACACACACACGAACATTGTCGGAGGGAATTTTACGTTTTTATCAAGATCGCATTTGTGTAAATTTATGTATTCCAGCTGTTAAATATTCATGTAAGTCTTCATGGTACAAATATTATTCTGTATTCAATGTTTGGAATTTGTTGAATTTTTGATTTGTGTTTCGTGTCCGTCCAGATTAACTTCCGATGTAAGCCAACGTTCAGAGAGGGAGGATCACGATGCCTCAGAGATGTAAGTGTGTGTTTGTGTGTGTGTGTTTGTGTGTTTGAGAGACTTTACATTGTGAGAGAAGAGGAATTATTGTACATAACGTTTAATATTCCTCTCTCTCTCTCTGGCAGCAGAACATTCTGAGACATCACTGGGTTCACAGACGAAGGCAAGAAGGCAAATGTAAACAATGTGGCAAGGTAACACACACACACACACACACACACATGTTGTCGGTCAGTTATTAGTGTTCCTGCAGCCTCTTACCTCAGAGTGTTTCTGTCTCTGCAGAGTTTTCAACAGAAGTTCTTCCACAGTAAAGAAATCATCGCCATCAGTTGTTCTTGGTGTAAACTGGCCGTAAGTAACTCGTCCTCTGATATAATAATCACCATGATTATCCAAAAGGAAGAAGAAGAAAAAAAAACATTCCTTCCTGTTTTTTTCTCTTTCTTCTATCTGTTCTCTCTTTTACATCCACCCACATGATTTATAATAAAAGGATCATTAGCAACTTTCTACTGCTGACATTTCGTTCTGTGGACTATCAAGAGAAACCAGGGGCAACTGTTTCTGGAAACATGCTTTACTTTTGAATCATTTTACACAAATTGGACTGGTTTCTCAAAAACCTGGACAAATGAAACTAAAACTACATAAATTGGTAAATTGGGTGAACTGACCCTTTAAAAAGCAAAAGTCTAGGACAGCTCTGGCTCAGATGTAAAAAAAACAAAAAAAACAAATTCTTTCACCAGATGATTGATAAAGAGGAGAAATGATCTTTCGGTCTTTGTCTTCAGTTCCACAACAAGGTGACGTGTTTCATGCTGCACCAGATCGAGGAGCCGTGTTCACTGGGGGCCCACGCTGGAGTCATAGTGCCCCCCTCCTGGATCATCAAAGTCAGGAAACCACAGGTGTACACAACACAACCACAACCACACATCAACCACCATCACAAAGCTCCCTCAGTCCAGTAGTTGATAAAGTTCACTAGCTGTCATTCGGTGACATTAATGAGATATGACTCACTGGATCTAAATATAAATCTGTAATAGAAAGACTGTGTCAAAAAAACCGTGTCTGTGTGTGTGTGTGTGTGTGTGCGCGCTATTGCCTATGATATAATATGAGTTGACACATGTCTGATCTGTCTGAGGGAACTCTGGGTTTGTGTCTCCATTATCTCACTCACATACATTCTCTCACACACACTCACACACACACACACACTCACACGTATTCCTCAGTCACATCACATGCTTCACTGCACTTTTAATTACCATCACAATGGATGTGGTGACAGTGAACTAGCCACTGAATTTTGTGTTTGCGCGTGTGTGTGTGTGTGTGTGTGTGTGTGTGTGTGTGTGTGTGTGTGTGTGTGTGTGTGTGTGTGTGTGTGTGTGTGTGTGTGTGTGTGTGTGTGTGTGTGTGTGTGTGTGTGTGTGTGTGTGTGTGTGTGTGTGTGTGTGTGTGTGTGTGTGTGTGTGTGTGTGTGTGTGTGTGTGTGTGTGTGTGTGTGTGTGTGTGTGTGTGTGTGCACCTCAGAGCTCACTGAAGAACTCTGCCAGGAGGAAAAAGCGGACATCTTTCAAACGAAGGACGAGCAAGAAGGGACTGGATGTGAGTAACACTGTATGACAGAGACGTACAGTATGTCGAAGGTTCAGATTCATTTTTTACATCCTATGTTTTCACTGTGGACGGAGAAATGGTCTTAGACTTTTGAACTGTAAATAAAGATTTGACGTGGCTTGACTGTAATACATAACAGCAAAAGCTGTTTATGTTCTTATAGACACAAAATATACCAAAACAATACAGTGAATCTTCAGGGTTGTCTGTCCCTACTTTGACAACGTACACTAGTGAACATAGTATTCGGGGATTGATTATCTGTTCATCATCGATTGTTTACTGTAGATTTGAATTTACATAACTGTTTGTCCACTTTTTGTTCTCTATCGGTTTTCTTCTTTCTGTCTCCGTCTCTTTCTTCAGGAGTCAAAATGGCGTCCGTTCATGCTGAAGCCGCTGCCTTCTCCTCTCATGAAGCCCATCTTGGTTTTTGTCAATCCGAAGAGTGGGGGTAACCAGGTCAACGAACTTTTTAATCTTTTATTTTAATTTATTTTAGACACGGACGGGGGCTAGTTTTATTTAAGATAAGATACGATGAGATAAGAAAGTGTAGATCTATTGTTAATTTACTCCTTCACCATATGGATCTCAACAGGATTTAAAAACCAGGCAGCCCAAACGTGTTATTATTAAAAATCTAATGACGGAACATTTTATGAGGAAGATGTCGGATTCAGACCGGATTAGTTTTTATCAGATGAACTGACTTTATTCTTTCATCGCCGTCATTATTTTATCAGGCTGGATTTAAATCACATTTATAGACCACATGCCCCAGAAAACAGCTGTCTGTAGTTCCCCTGTTACAGAGCAGCTGATGTTCTGTGTTCCTCTCTGCAGGGTGCCAAGGTATTACAGATGTTCATGTGGATCTTGAACCCGCGACAAGTGTTCGACCTGTCACAGGGCGGCCTGCGAGATGCGTAAGTACCTCTTCTCGGAGACAAGTGTCTGGCTTTTATGTAAAAATCCTGCTCGTACACACTCAGTGTGACATTCAGAGGGCTATTTTTTAAAACTAGAAAACAATTATGAACTTGGGAGGGGAAATGGTGTTTTATGAAGCCGATTTAGTTTTTATTTTCTGCTTAAATATGCATTTAAAATGGGAAAGTACAGAATCTGCTCACTTCACTCACAGTTTTGCTCTAATTTATTCAAATGCGCTTCCCTTGGTTTGAGCAATATTCGTGAAACATGGACCAATTACAGCCACTCGACACCAATCAGCGCTGCTTTCTGCCTAAGAAGCTGCTTTTATTCTCTCACTGTTTTCTGCTCTCTAATCTCTGCAAAAAATTGTGATTTTTTTTCTTTTTTCTTTTTCAGGTTGGAGTTGTATCGGAAAGTGCCAAATCTGAGGATCCTCGCCTGTGGAGGCGACGGGACGGTAAGATGCTGTTGTGATCTCTTCTCTTTGTAATATTTAACCCAAAAAGAAAGAATGAAAGAAAGAAGGAGCAGCGATGAATTTACATATGTTCTGTTTTCAAATCGTTGTCCTCTCCCTGTACCGTAGGTGGGGTGGATCCTGTCTGCTCTCGACGAGCTGCAGATGAACCCCCAGCCTCCGGTCGCTGTTCTTCCTCTGGGAACAGGAAATGACCTCGCCAGGACGCTCAACTGGGGCGGGGTGAGTTCCCAGCCTTGACTTCTGCCGCAGAGGTTGACAGGATGTCGCGTGCAGCAACTTCTCCCTCCCCCCGCCTGCACGCTCAATCGTTCACAAAGTTGTATGAATCTGAGGTCTGATTATACGTTAGATCAAAGTGGCGAATCCAATATTTACCCTCCAACATCACAAACAGAAAAAACTCTACTGTACTTGTTCCAGGAAGACAGCGAGCGCCTCCTTCCTGTCTGACCTCCTCAAAACACGTGACGTTAACATGACACGGTTGTTGTTGACATTGTAGAAATTCCCTTTCAATTGATTGAATCCTCCGTCCGTTAGTGGAAATTGTTTCGTACAGTCATCACAGCAGCTGGAATGAAGCCGTTTTAGTAGTTATGAATGTGGTCAGTAACGTTAGCAGTGAGAGTTTGCGACGAGCGTTGCGCGCTGAACCGAGGGCGAGTGAAGGACTCTGGCGTCTGCAGCAGTTCCTTGTGGACGGCGTCCTGACGCAGAGAGATACAGACGCTTTGAACGGAGATGGAGCTGAGAGAGAATTCATATCTGCCATGTTTGTAATTAGTGTAATCACAGTGTCCCCAGTTCGTCCTCTGCTTCTTCCAGTCCGTCTGACTGTTTAATCCACTTTGTCTCTGTTGCTTCTCCGCTACTTGTTCATTTTCATTCTTTTACCTCCCTTTCTTTTCCTTTCCTTTCCTTATCTTTCTTTTCCCTTTCCTTCCTTCCCTCTCCTCTCCTATCCATTATTTTCCTCTCCTTTCCTTTATTTTCCTTTTATTTCATTATAAAGCTCCTTTCCTTCCATCCCCCCCTTCTTTTTTTTTTGCATTCATGACCTTTTACCTTTAACTTGATTTCCTTTGTTCTTTATTTTTTCACCAATTTGATGCTTTCCTTTGTCCCGCACGACAGTTGACTGATTATCTTCAGGTTTTCAGCTGCTGGAACACAAAAAATGGATTTTATAGATTAAAAGATAGATCGAAATAATAAGAAAATAATCTTTAGTTTGTGTCGCCACTCAGTGGGCATCTTACTGAAAGACAACCACTACATGATCTTCACGTGTTTCTGTCTCCGCAGGGTTACACCGACGAGCCGGTGTCCAAGGTCTTGTGTCACGTGGAGGACGGGTCAGTGGTGCAGCTCGACAGGTGGAACCTGCTCGTGGAGAAGAGTGTCCCTCAGCCGGAGGAGGGCACACAGAAGGTCAGACGTCCGCTCGGAGAGTGTGTGTGTGTGCACGCTTGTGTGTTTGTGCTTTGTTTCATCACATTGTGCGGACAGAGAAAAGGTGCACGTTTAGTTATTCATTCAAGGATTAAGATTCGCTTTTCCCCGTAGAGTTTCTTCTATTTACAATCGTAGTTGAATCGGAGGGTTTGACTGCAGCTCTTTCCTTGTGATGGCGTTCCTGTTGGCTGCTAACGAGATATTCATCCTGAGCCGTTAGTTTGTCTGGGATCCATATAAACCTTTTAATATGATACAAGAACAGCAGGAAGTGATCGCTCTGAATTACCCATAACTTAGCATAACAGATGTAGGGGTGTTAAAAATAATCAACAAATTACCTTCTGACTCAAATGCCTTTCGGATTCCATACAGGTCGTCAGGCAGCCGTAAGTGACAGGTTAATAAACCCCCTGATGGTCCATACAATGTGGCTAAGATGAGCGTGTGTGTGGATACGAGAGAAGCGCTAAGGGGAGGGACATGACAAGAGGCATAAGGCAGCTCAGGGAGGACATGAGCTGTCTGCGTGTAATATTCATACTAATGCATCACTTTGATGTTTTCATTCCCGCTGCGTCCTCAGCTGCCTCTCAACGTGTTCAACAACTACTTCAGCCTGGGCTTCGACGCTCACGTCACCCTGGAGTTCCACGAGTCCAGAGGTCGGTTGAAAAATCTATTTCCCAGCGTTCGCTCCTCATCGTCATTTTTACCCGTTTTATTAACTCTCTTTCTGTTCCATTAAGTCCTTCTCTGTGCTATTAATGCAACTCACCCCACAGGAAAGAGGAGCGAAATGAAATATTAAACAGGACTCCTCATTCATGCATGCCTCTTTCTATTATTTTTGATTCCACTGTAATTGCAGCATATGTTTTCTTTCTTAATATATTCTCGTTCTTTTTCTGTGTCTTTCCAGAGGCCAACCCAGAAAAGTTTAACAGTCGCTTCCGCAACAAGATGTTCTATGCAGGAGTGAGTGTCCCACTTGAGTTATTTCACACTCACAGAAAATCTTTATTACGCGAAGAAGGGGAATTGGGAGGGAAAAAGGAAAGAGAGTAACAATCGAGTAAAGGAAATGCAGCGGGAGGGAAAATAGGAAAAACAACTAAGGTGCAGGATAAAGCAGGATGTGTCTTTAAACCATTACAATTAATGTTTATGTTCCTAAATGGATTTGGAAGTAGAGTTGTTTTGACCATTAACATTTATTCTACATATAGATTGTAGAATTACTGTTTGTTTTGAGGCTTTTGAACTGGTCTGGTTTTGATCCAAAGCTTTTACAAGTCTTACAAAATCTTAAATTAAATTTTTTTGGATGCAGAGGAAGTGAAATTGAAGGAAAAAATGATGGACGGGAGCTGGAGTGGGGGAGTTATCTTTTTTTAATGAGGGAAATGTAATGATCTGTGATTCTGCTTGATTCTCTCTCTCTCTCTCTCTCTCTGTGTGTGTGTGTGTGTCCGTGTGTGTGTCCGTGTGTGTGTCCGTGTGTGTCCGTGTGTGTGTCCGTGTGTGTCCGTGTGTCCGTGTGTGTGTGTCCGTGTGTGTGTCCGTGTGTGTCCGTGTGTCCGTGTGTGTGTCCGTGTGTGTGTCCGTGTGCAGGCTGCGTTCTCAGATTTCCTCCAGAGAAGCTCCAGGGATTTGTCCAAGCACGTCAGAGTGGTGGTGAGTGTTAACAAACACACACTCACACACACACTCTCTCTGTCTGTCTCTCTGGGTCTGTATCGTTTTCCATGTCGACATGTCTGGGCAGCAGCTCGGCCGGGGCGATTAGAAAGACCGTCCTTCAACCGCCTCGTTCGACATCCTCCGGGCTGAAGTGTCCTTCAGCGAGAAACTGAGATCCACGAACACGAACCAACATGCCACACTTACGTACAACAAGCAACCGTGCTAATTCCGTGTTGACAAGACCTGTGACATAATCCACTTTCAGGAAATGCTCAAAATGTAAATTACAAAAGAACTCAGTTTTTTTCTTTTGAAGACAGTCTTTTTAAGAATAACGTCACTGTAAACGTGTATATTTTCTCAAAGAATTGATGATATGGTCGGTGTAGGTTAAGTTCACTTGAAAGCACTGTTTTTTATTTAGTGCCTTGACAAAGCAATTTCTTTTACATTTTCTTAGACAAAGTTTGGTCTTTCGAGAGCGTCTTATCCCCAAAGTTTGAAAAATTCCGCCCCAGCTCTTTGATTCTTCACAACCTGTTGCAGCTCCTTGACGTTACAGTATACGCCAAGTGAGCGGGTCTGACGTGACTCCTTCACCTGTATCAGTTACTTTCCATCTCCACACATCGCAACAGCTTCGCGACCGTAAGACCGAGACCGAGAGCAGGGAAACCGAGACTGAAAACTGAGAAGTGCGATTGAAGCCTGAAGCGACGCGTTTAAAAAAGCGAGCGAAGGATCTGAGAGTGAGAATCAGATGTTTCTACACAGTAAAAGCAGAAGAGACGAGTAGATGAGTGAAAGCTTAAGTTACGGCCTCTCCGCAGGTTCTGTTCTTTCAAGATTTTACTGTATATCACTGCTGGTACATGCATACTTTGTTTTTATAAATGACTGGTCCTCACCACTGATCATACAGTACAACATTCATTCCACGTTCCCTGTCTTCCTCAGTGTGATGGGACGGATCTGACCACCAAGATCCAGGAGCTGAAATTCCAGTGCATTGTGTTTCTCAACATTCCCAGGTAGGTGAATACACACCGAGGCAACGGTTGCTGTAGAGTCTGGTTGATCTGGCGCCGTAGCTGTTTTCAGACATTTCGTCAGACATGACCGAGCGCGGCAGAAGATTGTCCGAGTCAGTCGCGTTCACAGCAGCAGGAATATTTCCGGAAGACTTGTGGCATCTGGGCTAAAAATCTTAAATTGTAGACTGTGCAAAGCTGCACAAGAGCTGATTTTTATAAGCAACATATTATTTCGATGGGGGTAATTTCCATGGCTAAACAATTCGACTTAATAATAATTATTCACGGTTTCACTCGAGTGGGGAGAGAACCCTTTGAAACGGCACAAACGCGAGACACTTCAGCTCTCGAGTGGACGCTGTGATGAAGTGGGTCGGTGGCTACTTAAGACAGGAAGTCTCACTCAACTTCATCCTCCTGGTCAGAGTTCAAATTAATGGAAACACATTCAATAGCTGTGGTCTTTTTTTCTTTTCTTTCCGTGTGTGTGTGTGTGTGTGTGTGTGTGTGTGTGTGTGTGTGTGTGTGTGTGTGTGTGTGTGTGTGTGTGTGTGTGTGTGTGTGTGTGTGTGTGTGTGTGTGTGTGTGTGTGTGTGTGTGTGTGTGTGTGTGTGTGTGTGTGTGTGTGTGCGTGCGTGCGTGCGTGCGTGCGTGCGTGCGTGCGTGCGTGCGTGCGTGCGTGCGTGCGTGCGTGCGTGCGTGCGTGCGTGCGTGAAGGTACTGTGCAGGCACCATGCCGTGGGGAAACACGGGCGACCACCGGGACTTTGAGCCCCAGCGCCACGACGACGGCTGCATCGAGGTCATCGGCTTCACCATGGCCTCGCTGGTGAGAAGAAGAAGAAGAGAGAGAGGAAAAATAAAAGAAGTTAACAAGAACCAAAGGAACTGAGTTTGTAAGTCTCTCTCTTGTCCTCCAGGCGGCGCTGCAGGTCGGCGGCCACGGAGAGAGACTTCACCAGTGCAGAGAGGTCGTGTTAACCACGTTCAAGACTGTACCTGTTCAGGTGAACGTGCGCACACACACACACACACACACACACACATGCACACACACTGCCACAGCCTGCCTCCTCCCTCCCTGCTGCTGCATCATGGCCGCTCTCCGCTAACTTGTCAGATACGATCAGGTCACGTGAAAACCTGCGATATTACAAGTTCTGTTTTATTAACATTTTGTCATGTTAACAGTGTGTGCACGTGTGTGTGTGTGTGTGTGTGTGTGTGTGTGTGTGTGTGTGTGTGAGTGTAGGTGGACGGTGAGCCGTGTCGACTGGCTCCATCCACCCTCCGCATCTCCCTCCGAAATCAGGCCAACATGGTCCAGAAGAGCAAGAGACGCACGTCTGTGCCCCTGCTCAACGAGTGAGTCATGCAATCACACACACACACACACACACACACACACACACACACACACACACACACACACACACACACACACACAAAGGCTAAGGGAACTAGGCCAGCAGCGTTGTAAAAGCCCAGGGTTTTGCACCGAGTGATTCACTCGGTGGGAGCTGACATTCACTCTCCTCTCCATGTCCCGCGTCTCTCTCCTCGTCTCGCCACAAACCACAGCCACAGGAGGGAGCTTCGTCCAATCCAAACGAATCATAACAAAAGTATCGGCGGCAGCGGCGTCTCCGGTGACACGCTGACACGCGACACTGGGGTTTTCCTCCCTTCAGCACCAGGAGACAAAACACCGACCTGGGACGCGATTATTATTGATTCTTCTCTCGGGGAATTAAGCTGCGGTGCAGAATATTTAAAAGTCCTCTGCTGTATAAAAACAATTATTCATATTTTTTAAAAAATATTTCCTGCCTACTAACACTCCTCCATCCTCGTACTAATAACTCCTCCTCCTGTGTACCTTTGTCGGTCAGTTCTAAACTGTTTTTTAACAGTAGATGTTTGCATGTGAGAGAAAGAAGAGAAGAGAATAACGTAGCCATAGTGTCTTTGCTTTACTGTACGTACTGTACTGCTGTGCCACTCTGTGCTCTCTGTGTTTGTCTATTTACCTCTGAGCTTTTCTCCGTCTGTCCCTCCTCCTCTGTTCGTCTCCTTCCCTGTTCATCCTCCCTTCTTCCCTCCTTCAATCTCTCCTTCTGTCTGAATTCTTTTTGATTCTTTATTCGTTTTGTTAACATTTGTTTTTATTTTCCTTCTGCTCCCTCCTTCTTTCCCTTTCCCTCCTCTCGCCTCTCTTCTCCTTGGCTCCTCTCCTCTTTGTCTTCTCCTTCTCCCCCCACCCCTTTTCTCTTTTCCTCCCTTCTGTCCTTTACTCCTCCTCATCTCACCTCATCCTCTCTCCTGCTCTTGTCTCCCCCCATCCCCATCTCCTTTCTTCTTAACTTCCCTCCTCATCCTCTTTCCTCTGTTCTTCTTGTATTCTCTTTTACTTACTTGATTTAATTCCTCTCCTCTTCCTCTTCCTCTCTTTTTTCTCTTCACCCGTCCCCTTGTTTTCTTTTCCTTGGCTCTTCTCCATTTCCCTCACCCTGGTTTATTTCCCCCTATCGTCTCTTTCCTTTCCTTGCCTTCTATTCTCAAATTTCCTAATCTCCTCTCTTCTCCTCTCCTCCACTCTTGTGCTCTTACCTCTTCTCCTTTTCTCCCCCTTATCTAATCCCTTATCTCCTCCCCATTCCACCTTTCGTTCTCTCCTCTCCTTCCCTCCTCCTCTCCTCTCCTCTCCTCTCCGTGTGTGTGTGTGTGTGTGTGTGCGGCCGTAGTATTCAGAAGGTGTGTGCAGCTGATCTGCGCCGCCTCTCTGCTCCCCCCGACTCCTTCTCTGTGTAAGTACCTTAGCCTCTGTCACTGTGTGTGTGTGTGTGTGTGAGAGAGTGTGTGTCACTGTGTGTGTGTGTAATTAATGAGTTGCTGTTGTGTTGTGTCATGGTTCGTCCTCGGGTTCCACCAATATTTGATTGGATCAAATAGTAAATATATTGCCCTCTGTCATTTCTCCTGTAAGTGAACTGTCAATGAAAAAAGTACATTAAAATCCCCTAAATTAAATTTGAATTATTATAAATTCAACACAACTTTTAAAATCTCTCTAAAAACACATTAACTAATATTTGTAGCATCAGTCTGAACTAATGTTTACATACTGGTGGAACTCCTGTTGTGTAGTACGGAGTGAAAGACTCGTGTGTGTGTGTGTGTGTGTGTGTGTGTGTGTGCGTGTTTTCTACCTGTTTACTTGCTTCTTATTTTTTGGGCTGTAGTCCCTTTACTTTTACTTTGACCCCTTCACCCTGAGCTGGTCTCTTTATTTTAATCATCGACTCTCACTCGACGTCCACGCCTTCCCTCAGAAAAGCTATTTTCATATTTTTGCATGAGCTTATGAGAATAAACATCATGTTAATGTAACGTGCTCTGATTCGACAGCCTTGCTGCTGCTCTGCAGGTCTTGAGCTTTTGAGGATGGGAACGTGGGGGATTTTGCCTCCGTCCTCGCTGAAGGCAACATTGCCCACAAACATTGACTTTTAAAATGTTGGCCCACCTGGAACTCAAACACAGACTCAGACTTGCGTTGCAGCAGGAGAACAGAGGCTGTCATCTTCCACTTTATGTTGCTTTATCCTTTTTTTTTCTCCTACTTTTTACAACCTTCAGTTATCAGAGACATTAAAGCTTTAACTTCTAGTGTGGAGAAACAGGAAAGATGAGGAGTTTAATCTCATCAGCTTGCAAAAGGGTTTGTGACGTCTGTGCGTGCATGTGTGCAATTGTCCACATCATTGTATTATATGTCTGAACTGTGTGTGTGTGTGTGTGTGTGTGTGTGTGTGTGTGTGTGTGTGTGTGTGTGTGTGTGTGTGTGTGTGTGTGTGTGTGTGTGTGTGTGTGTGTGTGTGTGTGTGTGTGTGTGTGTGTGTGTGTGTTTTCTTTTTCTTTTCTAGTCCTCACGCAGTTCCAGATCGCCTCCGTCTGCGGGTGAATCGGATCAGCCTGCAGGAATACGACAGACTTCAGTACGACAAAGAACGACTCCGAGACATCTGTGAGTGTGTGCGCGCGCGCGTGTTCTCTCTTAATACTTAAAACCAAGACCAACTTTCAGTCGACTACCAAGTGACCACTGATAAACCAGTAGATGATTATTACCCGACTCCCTTCACTTTCTCTCAGCTCCACGGAATGTTTTTGAGAAATGACGGATAAAGAGTAAACACAGATGTGCTGGTGCAGTTGGCAACTAAAAAAGCCAAATATTTCCTAAAAACAGAGCTAAGAGAAGAGTGAATACAGGACAGCACCGAAATGTTTCACCACAGCAGCTCAATCGGTGAACATTTGTCGTTTACTGTTTGTTTCTGCTGCCCCCCAAGTGGCCAAAAACGAGCTACTGAAGGTTTATAACTTCTTCTCTTCGTGTACCACTGCGTAAAGTGTGTGTGTGGTTGTGTCGTCTCCAGCCATCCCAGTCGGCATCGTGGTGGTGCGAGGGGACTGCGACCTGGAGACGTGCCGACTCTACATTGACAGATTACAAGAGGCAAGTCTCCTCCTCCTCCTCCTCCTCTTATCCTCATCCTCATCATCATTATAATTATTATCACTTGTTCCTCTCCCTCTTTCTTCCTCATCATAATTTCACGACGCACGCAGCGGCGCCGTCTCCATCGCTCGTGGTTATTTTTGGGGACGGATAAGCGACAACACCACGTGCGCCTCACGTGGGGGAAACGTTCACTAACCCAGTCGACATCTGTGGAGAGATGAGGGGCTGTTTTTTTGGGATGTTAATGCTTTGGCTGCTTGTTAACCTTGAATCCTGTCTGCTGTGCTTGCTAGGATTTACACCAGGCGCCATCTACTGGCCACAGAGTGCACTATCAGGTATATGACTTATGGGAAAAGTCTTTAGAAGCTATTTTCTACATACTTAAAATATCAAGATCTGACTTAACTTGCTTAAAATTCATCTGTGCCTTAAATGTGAAATACGAACTCATATTTTTAGATAAATCGAATGATGTATGACCAAATCTTCATTGTCTTGTAAGTTGTTTAAAACGCTCAAGTGATATAATAGAGATAATGTCTGAATGCCTTGCTTCTGATAACGTGACACACGCGGTTTATTGTTCAGTGTCGGGACGATAACGATCACGTCGTCCGTCTCTTTGTCTGCAGGACGAGAGCCGAGGTTTCCCCAGGTCCAGTTCAGCCAGTCGACTGTCTCCCAACTGGAGCTTCTTGGATTGTGAGTCATGGGAAAACACTGACAGACGTCCACTGAAATGTTGAGGAGTCTTTTTGTATGTAGATAAGTTATAGAGATGGAACAGAAATGCAGCTGTAAGTTTCAGACTTTGCCGATCAGGAAAGTCTCTGCCCATCCACATCTAAAACATTTAGATCCTGCTGTTATATCATATTATAATAACTCAAATTTTTTGTAAAAAGCAAAACTACTGTAGATAAATGAGATAACATGAGCATTAAAATAACAATATTTATTATTGTCCAGGACACACAGCAAAATCATACAAAAAAATCAAAGTGTGTTTTGTTCTGAGCAGCTGTAAAATGTTCATCACTTCATCCTGTTGACGTGTTTCTGCTCCACAGCCACGTCAGCTGATCGCTTCTATCGTATTGACAAGGCTCAGGTAAACTCGATTTCATGAACAATTTTTTTGATGTATTAATGTTTGATTTGTGTGATCACATATTTACGCGCGTTTTTTGTTTTTTTCCCGCAGGAGCACCTCCACTTCGTGACGGAGATCTGTCAGGACGAGGTGTTTATCCTGGACCACGAGGGCCCCGTGGTGGGCCAGGGCTCCCCCTCGGGGATGCCCGACCTGGTGGTGGAACCTTCTGCCGGGTACGTCAATCGACGCAATTCATTTTTAATTCAGTTTTAATTTTTTTGTAATCGTCATTAAATCGTAAAAAAAAAAAAAGTGCTTATTAGAGATGTTGATTCTGCTGAAAATTAAAATCAACACAAGTCCGTCACGGTTTTTATTCCCTCCGTCATTTGTCTTTCCAGTTCTCCACTGACATCCGAGGAACAAGGTAGAACACACACACACACACACACACACACACACACACACACACCAAAACATTTAAAAACTGGTGTGCAGTTTTAATGTTGGACATGTTGTCACTATAGAAACTAAAAGTAAAACTTCCTATATGTTTTTTTTAAAGTTGCATTAAGGAGTTCAAATGCCTCAGTCTCAGGATGACTGCATGTTTTTCCCCCTGGCTGTTCAAAATCTGCACAGATGAAGGGGCTTTTTATAAAATCATGTTCCTTTAACTTTGTATCTAACGTTCTCTAGGGACATGGTTAGGAAACAGCTGAAGGAAGTTTGTTGTTCTCATTGCGAAGTCTTTGTCGTTCCCGGTACTCTCCGATTCAAAGAACCCGCGATTCCTCGTCCTCACATGTTCTGACATGTTGATGTTTGTCCGCTTTCAGTTTCGTCTGCTCCTCCGACCACAAACACCAAGAGCACAGTCCACACACTCCTCTGCTGACCCAGACACACACGGACACCCTGTTGTATTTCTACAAAATCAGTTCAAAGGTTTAGAAACAAAACTCACTGGTCCTTTTGCTCTGTAGACGTATAAATGCCACCAGCACACAACCTGACTTTTTAACAACCCACAAGGAAATGTCCTGAAAGTTGAAGAGAGTTCAGAAAACACTCAGAGGAAGCCAGATAAAATTATTTTATTTTAATCTTGAAGACAATGCTTCACTTTCAGTTTATTTGTTCATAACGACAAGCAGCGTTTCAGCAAGGAGATAGAAAATCAGATGACGATGATGTTTTCCAGACAAACAGGTGTGTCCATGACAATGTGTGGGGGGGAGGGAGGGGGGGCTCTGCAGGAATCTGTCTTGTTGTTCTGCAGCGTCACCTCCTCATGCGATGGTTCCTCTGTCCTCTGTGTGTCCACAGCTCTGCTGACGGCTGCCGGCTCTGGGGATCTCTCCATGGTAAGAGAAATCACGCAGCCTGTCGGGAAAACATGTTGTTAAAAACCAGTCTTACCCGGTTTTTTTTATCTGCCGCACTCGGCCTGGGTCACAGAGGCTCTGTCAAACTACTTTTCACAACATGAAGTCGCCTCCCTTCATTTCTAAAATCACCGACAGAGGCGTCGTTTTAATTCATCATTCACATCCTTCCTTTTCCTGATCCGAGTCTCTTAGTTCATATTAAACTCGGTCGGTTCCGATCTCTCTCCCTCCAGCTGTCGGAGTGTGTGAGTCGAGGCGTCAGCTTGTTGGCCCGAGACGCTGGAGGTTGTTCGGCGCTGCACAAGTCTGCTCAGAACGGACACGCGGGCCTGGTCGGCTACATCCTGCAACAGGGTGAGACGCGTGCACATGTGACACATACATGGACCTGTTCTCACAGTGTGTCGCCTTTTAAAGAGATCGTGAGTCGTGCGTATGGAGCGAAATGAGTCTCGAAAAGGTCACAAATGTGTGACACATGATCTACAAGGGAAAGATGAAGAGTTACAAATGCGCAACTTTGGGTTCCAACAAACGCGTGTTCAAATCCACACACACGAAGCAATTTGTGCACACGTGAAACAGTTTTACAAACACATAGGCACAAACTGAATGATATTCATATTTTACGTTCAGATATTTAACTTTAACCTTACAGATGTAATAGTGTTCACTTTCAAATAGCTTCCTGTGAGTACAAATGTCTCAAAATATTCCTTAAAAAAAGAGAAGTGTAGCTCTTCATCCTACGTATTGTTCTTAGATTTTTTTTAAACTTTAAACATGGTCTTCTTCATTAAAGGGACCTAATGAGCCTTTGACCAAAAAATCCCCAAAGCAGCATCACACTCAATACACACACACACACACACACTTTTTTTTTTATGCCTCTAACAAATAATACACGGCTCCTTTTGTCAACAGCTGCTACTTTGAAAAAAATTTGCTCATTTAATATTTACATGATCTTAAGGCATTTTCTCAAATCCTCGTTGTTTCTTTTGAGACTCTTGTTTCTTCTGTTTCTCCCTCGGCAGGATTCAAAGTGCTGCTGGACTTGACCGACAGAGAAAAGTGAGACAGCTCCTTTTTTTCAATTGACTCTTCTCTAATAGATTCTCTGTGTCCGACGATTTTATGTATTTTTTCTTAATCAGGTTGTTGTTGAAAAAGACTCGGTGGTGTGAGAAACTTTATCTTCTCACCTTCATGTCACCGTGTGGTTTCTCTGTTGATGTCAGCTTCCTTCTCCCTTTACGTCAGCGTGGGCAAAGAGAACGTAGACGGACTTTACAGTGTGTGTGTGTGTGTGTGTGTGTGTGTTGCAGAGGGGACACTGCCTTGCACAAAGCGGCCTCTGAGAAGCAGCATGCTGTGTGTCGACTGCTGGTTGAGGCCGGGGCATCGCTCGACAAGACCAACTTCCAGGTGACAAAAAAACACACACGCACACACCACACACACACACACACACACACTGTTGACACTTTCCCAGCCGAGTCATATCGGAAACCACAATGATATGTAAAAGATTTACAGAGAAGTAGGTTCAAGGTCTCCAGTGTTTCTCTCTGTGGCCAAACAAACACACTTGATACAAGGTTGAGGTTTCTCCCACATAATATTGTAATATGTTATATATTTTAATGTATTATGATCATAGATTATGATATTATTACTTCATAGTTACACCTTCAACTTTAGTCGCCTTTTTTTTTGTTTAGTTTGTGGTGACGTGTTGGACGACATGAAACTGAAATGTGTTTCTGAAACTCTTTTCTCTTGACAGATTGGAAATGAATCCACAAACAATTTTTTATTGTCAATTAATCATTTTGAGTCAGTTTTCAAGCCATAACCACTGAGATGTTCTACTTTTCTTTCTTAGCTTACTGTGAAATTAATATATTTAGGTTTTTGACTGTTTGTTAGACAAATAGAGTCACTACAATATGACAACTTGTGTCCTGGGCAGTTTGCAGACAAATTGATTAATTGCCTTTATGTTTTACCGCCTGTGTCCACCAGGGGAAGACTGCAGCGGACCAAGCGGCCGACGACTCGGAGCTCGCCACCTACCTGAGCGCCCAGCAACACAAATCCTCCGCCCCCCACGAAGACCTGGAGACGGCAGTCTGAGGCGCTCGCGCACACACACACACACACACACACACACACACACACACACACACACACACACACACACACACACACACACTCTCACTGTGTCTCCCTGGACTCTGCACACACTCATAGCGAAGAAGTGTTTAAAAAAAAAAAAAAAAAAAAAAAAAATCACTCCGTGGACTAGGAGACGAACCAGAGGAACCAGAGCAGTGAGATGAGCTGCAGCTGAGATTTTAATGCGTCCACTATTTATTTGTATTTATTTATTCATATTCTATTTATTGGTTGTGCTGATCGATCGACTGGGCGATTGATCGTAGGACTATTAAGAGGAGCTGAACTCGTCTTGTAAGGGATTCACTTTCATCTTCACAGACCAGGAGTTTGTTCAGAGAGGTGGAACGTATCCATAAAGAATTTTTCAAAAATATCATTAAGGTTTGTGTGTTTAGCCCTAAAAAAAAGAAACGTGTGCCAAAGACATTGCACTGACGTAGTGTCGTACCGAGTCCACGGGTTTCACCCACGTTCCCACAATGCATCGCTTTCTCTGTTGTTGTTTTTTTTCATGAATGTCTAAAGTCTGTCTCTCACTCCAGGTTACACAAAGACTGCCGAGGATTTTATTCACGTTGTGTTTTCGTTCTTTTGAGCTTTGACGTCGTCGAACATTTATTTCTCCAGTTGTGAACAACAAAAACGCCACAAACAAAACAAACAGAAGAGTGGGAAAGTTTTTTTCGGAGCTCTGGTCGTGTCGTGTGATTTAAAAAAGCCCCTGACATCAGGGGAGAAAACCTTTTGTCGGATTTCCTTTTTCCACAACATTTGACCTTTTTCTGAACTATAGATTTTAATTTGGACGGCAGAACTTTTCAGATTTTTCTCATTGACTCGACCCTCGTGAAAAATGACAAAACACGTGAACCTACACAGAAGACCGATGACATGATCAATAACTACGTGATGCCAATTTAAAAAAAAAATTGAGTTTTTGTCTCTGAAAAATAAATTAGAGTGAAGCTGAAACAATCGGTCCATTAATTAATAATTAGTTCTCAGTCTTGGACGTTTAAATATGCCGACTCGAGTTTTGGGGGTACATTTTACAGACCAAACAAATAGATGAATTCTTCTAGAAAAAAAACTGCCGTCTGTCGATAATGAAAATTAATCTTTTGTTGCATCACAAGACTTAAACTTTACTTTATAGTTAAACTTCAAACTCAAATCACGAATAAGTTCATTTCAGACAAACACAACCAAAAAACTTTAACTTCACACTGTGGGCTTGTGTTTATCTGGTACTCCTGACCCGACACGACCTTTTACACGTGTGTGTGTGTGTGTGTGTGTGTGTGTGTGTGTGTGTGTGTGTGTGTGTGTGTGTGTGTGTGTGTGTGTGTGTGTGTGTGTGTGTGTGTGTGTGTGTGTGTGTGTGTGTGTGTGTGTGTGTGTGTGTGTGTGTGTGTGTGTGTGTGTGTGTGTGTGTCATTCTATATCCAATCTAAAAAGAGACGCGAGTCCAAGTGCAGCAGAAAGAGACTCTGCTCTCTGATGCACGTTCATAACTACACACTGCGTGTCGTGTTATGATAGTAAGTGTACGTGTGTGTGTGTGTGTGTGTGTGTGTGTGTGCAGCATTTATCCGAGAAGAAATGAAAAAAAATCTGAGCCATATTCAATGCAATATGAATCGTTTGCATTTCTCTTATCACTCGTTTACATTACATTAATGTTTTTTAACGTTGTCGACCGTATTTAGCACCGAGGACTAATGAATGTGCAATTTTACTTCACAATGCTGTTGGGTATGAGATTGTCTTGTTATTATTATTATTATGATTATGATTTTTTTATTATTATTGTTCTTTTTTCTTTGTGTGCATACAGATACATGTCAATGGATTTGAACTTTGAAACGGCCTCATCAGATAAACCCTGTTATTTACAATCAGAACCGAGTTTCGTGAGGAAGTTGAACATTTCGGAGACTGTAGCCATCGTGGAGTCCGGAAATCCCATGATTTCATAATTCCTGACTTATATTTTCTGCCTAAATGGGACTTTTGTGATTTTTGTTTCTCATTAAAAACCTCACCAGGAACGTTTTTTCTTAAGTACTCGTGTCATACAAACTACTTTTCCTTTTCCGCTTTTATTTAAAAAAATATATTCCTCAAGATGTGGCAGAAAGTAAATCTAGGATGAGTTATGATGTTTTTTGTTCAAATGAGGATTTTCAAGGTGAAAAGTGAAATGTTGTCATTTATACAACAATCGACTGTTTTTGACATTTTTGTTTTTTATTGAGTGTTTCCTTGGTAACGCCGCATGACGCATCAGTGTTGTTGCGCTTGTTAAACTCCACTTTTACTAAATCCAAAAGTTTGAATCTCTTTTTATTTTTCATTAATATTCACTTCTGCGATGGCTACCGGTGTCGACGTCCGACGACCCTGAGACCGTCCTCTCGATCACATGTACGTGAGGAGGTCGTTAAACCTCGTGTGTCTGGTGATGACATGTTTTTTTTATTTTTGATGACATGACTGCGTATATAAGCTTGGCCGGTTCTGATGGACACACACACACACACACACACACACACACACACACACGCTTCTTTTACGTTCTCTCCAGTAAGAAACAGGACCCTATATTAAACTGTCTCATCTGCATGGCATCTTTCTACTCATCTTTTGGATTATTTTTCTGGCGATGGCATATGAAATGAAAAAAAAATGGCATTATTGTTGTTTAAACTATTAAATTATTATAGTTTTAAATGATTATACCTGAGTTTCTTCTTAGGTCGCACACGTGTTGGGTGTTTTTCTTTTTCCTTTTTCCTTTTTCCGTTTTTGTTTTCTATTTCTGCCGATGATGGCGACGATGATGATGAAGGTGGAATTACTTGAAGTTTGTTGTTTTCTTGTTCTTAACAATGTGACGCTGCAGTTTCTTTTTGCCTCTGACATCATTTCCTGTTTGACTTGGGACTGTGGAAGAGATCAACTCTGAACAGTCACTGAGCTGTTTCCTCTTTTTTCCAAGAGCCATAAACTTTAAAATACCAAAACCACACAGGAAGCAAAACCACTATTATGACTTTAATACATTTAATAAACACGACCTCTGGTCAAGTCCTGACGGGCTCCGAGCAACGGAACGTCTCACAACTGTACAAGTCAAGTAGTGTACGGTAAAAAATAGGGGCACATATTCAAAATGACATGGAATATATAAGTAGAAAATATATATAAAGACTAATCAAAGACTTTAATAAAGATAAAGAATAATTGTGATCAGCTACTCGAGAAATACAACATTCTTTTCGTATGGGTCCCTTTGGTGTCACGTTCTGTTAAAATCACACATTTCAACCTCACGGTGGCGCTAGAGGAAAAGTCCGGGGGTTTCCTCGTTCTGCGGGATTCATCCTCTGGGGAACGTGAACGTCTGTACAAAATTTCACGACCATCCGTCCGATAGTTGACGAGATATTTCAGGTCTGAAAACCGTAACAATAGTCATCTGGTGTTTGTTTTACTGACTCCGGAGCGCCAGGCGGGTGGAGTTACTGTAATCTGTCAGTACAAACTTTAGTCGACACTGAAACTTTAATATAATAAGTCTGTTTTCAAAACTTTCTGTTTCCTTCGTGGACTTCACCAAAATATGGGAAATTATATTAAAAATGACAATTTTACCCAGACAGTTGGAACCTCATGAACATCTCAACATATGGTTTAGTCATACAAAATGTTTTAATAATAAAGACGTTTTAATATCACAGCTTGACTTTCTATTTCACAATTTTGAATAATTCTGACTCAGTTATGACTCTTTGTCTCACAATTCCAAATTGGAATTTCAACTCATTTTATCTCATGATTTTTACATTTTATTTCACAATTTTGACTTTTTTTGTCATTACATGACGTTTTACTTTCTATCTTTACTCTTTACTTGGTAACTATTTAAATTTTCACTATTTCGTGTCACCGCTTTGACTTCAGCTTTACCTGCAGACGAGGATGATTCAGACTTTACCTTAAAGTAGTTTCAACATTTTCGGGTCAATCAAACTTATGAAAATCAAACTTAAGCAACTATTTCAACCAAAGAAAAATATTTCCTTCCCTTCCATCACACAGACTAAATACTTTGAATGTTATATAAATCATTTCACGTACTTCTACAAGAAGTGGCCTGAAAATTGATATGTCCATACATGTGTATAAGTAAAATTGAGCATTTAAAAAGACTTTGTAAGGTTTTTGAATATGAGTTTTCTGCACTGAGTCATGTTTCACAATCCAGTGTCCACAGACTCCCTCCTGTTAATCATTGCCATTTATTGCAGGAGGTGTGGAGTTACCTCAGAAATGAATCTCCCGACGAGCTGCGACTTTCTTCACATTCTCCACGTGAGAACAGACGTTTACAAGAGTCCCCTGCTCCTTCGCCGCGTCACATGTCAACGCAATATCCATCCTGGTGACATGACGGACAGGTTGACGCGTGCAGATCTACTGAATGTGCAGTTAAACTCCAGCACGTCAGCCTGTACAGGAAATGACCCGTCACCCACATGACCGTGTCTTAAAAGAGCAGCGGCAGCGGCAGCGGCGGCGCAGGACTGCGAGATTCCTCCGGCGGCTGAGAAGTTCAACATGACCTCCCTGAGTCACAGCCGGGGATTTTCCCGAAGAGGCCGCGCTAAACAGATCTCAGCTCCGATCGGCTGCGCCGTACTGTGTCCGGGCAGTTTGGCGACTTGTTTTTCACGTTTGCTTGAATCAAAAGAAAAGATAATTGAAGAGTTGGAAAAAAAAAAGAAGTTCCCCCGAGATGACGAGAGACGACATGATCAGTTTTCGCAGTTATGATCCGATGAAAACCTCCGGGGTTCTGATTTTTTCTTTCCCCCAGGCGGAGTTTCAACAGTTTCACATCATGACACTGATGAAACATGACGAACTGCACAAATGTACAGTACGTGGAATTAAAATGATTGAGTCTTAACATCGGAGTGGAACAGATGAGAAATGTTTTAAAGGCCTGAAATTAGTAAAGTACCTGAAACGGCAAGTTACTGTACTAAGACGACAACAGACAGTTCTGACAAGTCAAAGACAAAAAAGTTTTCATGATTCAACAAAATGTTGATTTGATTTGATTTTGTTTGTTGCAATAGATTCAACTTTAATCTCACTATTTTTGACTTTGTGTCGTAGTTCTGGCGAGAGAAGAGAAAAGATTATTGAACAATCAACAAAAGGTTTTTTTAAAAAAAGAAGAAAAGGTTAATGGAAAACCAAGGAAGCAGAAATATGTTTTTGTTCCCTAAGGTGACCTGTGAAGTAACTGAAACTGAAAGTAACAGTGACAACAGAAGTTCACAGGGTTCGTCATTGTTTTTCACAAACTTCTGAAGTCAAAGAGTTGATTTGATTTTTCCTCATTATTTTGACCTTTTGTGTCAAAATATCTCATTTATTCAGATCATATGTGAAATAAAGAAAAGAACCTGCAACAGTACTTTTATCTCTTGTTATTCAGTCTGCTTCCTCAACCTTTCTACATAACCGGGATGAGTCACTTTCTCGTTCGTGCCTGTGATGTCACAACGTCTGAATTATTTGTCAACAGGAAGTTTTTAATATTTGTCAACAACAAAAGTCAGCAGGTGTATATTTCCCAACTTTATTAATATTAACATCACTGTACCTGGTGACATGTTTCATAATTCTGATCATCAGAGCTCTGAATAATTCAGGTTCTTTTTATTGTTGCACATCTGCAGGTTTCATTTTCACACTCTCCTGTAGTCACATGACGCAGACACTATGGAAGTTTCTTGTGTGAGGCAGCTTGTGGTTTCTTAAAAAAGATGTTCATGAGAAAACATGTATCAATGCATAACGCATCGGTTATGAATCACTTTGTGTTTACGGATTGTTTTCAATTTCAATTCAAAAACATTAATTGTCTCAAGGCACTTGAGGTATTAATATTCAATATTACAATATTACAGGGAAACCCAACAAATCCCACAATGATTTTAATTATGTATATATTTATATCATTTCTTTGAGTCGCTTGATCATTTTAGAATAAATAAATAAACAATCTTTTTGTCGTTTATGAAATTTTGAAATTGGCGGAAAATTGGAAAAATTTGCCAGTAAAAAAATGACTAAAATGTCTTCATGCCTGTGACAGAAACAGGAATAACTGTTCTCCCGCTGGGATTGAAATTTAATATCTGTGTGAGTTCCGTGAAACATGTGCCGTGACGTCATGACGTCATGTGACGTCGCTCGGCGAGGCGCTGATAAAGGCCGATCAGCTGAGAGGGAAGTCGGCGAGTTACCGACGAACGTGGAGGTGAACGCACGTCCGGCCGTTTCTATTGGCGTTTATCTTCTTGTTCGGGGGATTTCTGACCGTAAGTATTGAGTCAAATTGTTGTTATATATATCTTTTTTTTTTTTTTTAAACATGTCTTTCACCGGAAGTTCTTTTCCAGTTTTGACGGAAACTACAACGTTTAAAAGTTGAATTAAACTCGTCATCGACAGAGAACAACAATATTAAATTGTTTTTAAAAACGTTCTAACATGTTTACAGTTAATGTATCGCCGTTGAGCAAACTAAATGACGTGTCCGTGTTGTTTACTGTTCACTTTTTGACACAAACTTTTCTAAAATAACACGAGAGCTCAACTGTTTTATAAAAAACCCCACTTTAAATCGGCCTGCAGTTTATGAAAACAGGTGACGTCGCCGTAGATGAACTTCTCCTTAAACAAATTTCTGTGTTTCGTCAAAAGTTTTCCAGTGCAAAGTGTCAGAACTTTGCCTCAACATGACTGGTCGAGGCGAGAAGGTGACGTTCGTACATGTCGCCACCAGAGGGCGACACGGTGCTGCGAATCAGTGGCTGAAATGTGCCACACAAAAATAAACATAATAACTAATAATTATCACATGAATATTACAGATAAAAGCATATTATTAACTTTAAATTTGATAAAATGTTAATTTTGTGTATAGATTCATTAGGGTTTGTAGAGGAGAAGCAATACGACTTTAAAAAAATACAAAATGAAGTGAGCACATGAGTTAAAGCTGAAACAGTTAGTTTGATAATCAATATGTCAATCAACTATGACGTTTTTTAAAGTCATTTAACAAGCAGAAACAATTAATTTCCCAGGTTCCAGATTCCAGGTTTTCTGTTTTTGTATCACAGTAAAATGTATATACATTTTTTCCCATATCTTGGGGCAATCAGGAAAAATGAAGATGGAATGATAGTATGTACATGACAAATAAAATGTTTTTCAAATTGTGGATTTAACAAAATTCTTTTAAATGAATTGGCCAAGTGTTTATTATATAAGAGTTCCCATAATCCAAGATTTCTTCTTTAGTTCAACTATGAATCCAAAACCAACAAATATTCAGTGCAGTTTTTTTTTTAAAGAAAATCCATCTGCATATTCTTGTATATCAGAATCTGTCATAATTTGATTATTACACTAACTGATTAAACAGACCAATTGTTTCCGTGTAGAACACAGCATGAAATTTACCACGCACAAAAAAAGACCAAATATTAACAGAAAATCCTCAATTTAAAAAGACAATTACAGCAACAAATCCTGGATGTAGATTTTCATCTCAATAAATTATTTTCTGTTCTTTTAATCAACAGTGAGGCGCAATGTCGGACGGGCACGTTGAAATCCACGACCCCTTCTCCAACCACAAGGACCACGAACGCAGCACAGATGACGACACGGACAACATGGAGGACACGGTGGAGTTCAGGCTGCTCATGGCCTACGCCACCAGGCGGCGGGCGAAGTCCCTGACGGGTCGCGCCGACCAGAACGGAACAGCCGCGCCCCGGACGCCGCCGTCGCCACCGCCGCCGGCCAAGACTGAATCAGAAGAAGACAAGAAGAAGAAGAAGAAGATGAAGAAGAAGAGGGGATGGAAACGTCTGTCGGGCTTTTTAAGATGCATCAAACCTCAGACGAGAGGAGACGAGCCGGAGCAGAACGCTGCTCCAGAACCGGACAACGTCTTCAGATGTGGTGGTTTGACAGAAGGTGGGTCTTTTGGGAATAAACAGACACGGTCCATGTGTCAAAGACAAAACTTTTTTGTACTTTGGTATGTGAAACTGTTAGGGAGATTTTGTGACTCATTTTACATTGACGCCTCAATGAGTTGGAAAAACGTTCTTTTTTTTTTCTCAATATGCAAATACATATTCAGACTTTTTAACTGAGTTTAGATAGTTTTACTATAATTTTACTGTAGTTCTCCAGTAGATTAACTATAATTTTACTGTATTTTTACTGTAGTTCTCCTGTAATTTAACTGTAGATTACTGTAGTTCTCCTATAGATTAACTGTAGTTATCCAGTAGATTAACTATAGTTTTACTGTATTTTTACTGAATTCTCCTGTAGTTTAACTGTAGATTACTGTAGTTCTCCTATAGATTAACTGTAGTTATCCAGTAGATTAACTATAGTTTTACTGTAGTTCTTCAGTAGATTAACTGTAGTTTTACAGTAGTTCTCCAGTAGATTAACTAGTTTTACAGTAGTTTTACAGTAGTTCTCCTATAGATTAACTGTAGTTTTACAGTAGTTCTCCTGCAGACGTGCAGCCACATGTTCCTCCTCTCTGTCCTCACGGACCAGAGCATCATCCTGTGGATTGTATTTTTTGTGTTTTGGGAAACCCGTCTCAGGAGAGAAGCCTGGACTTGTCGCTCCATGTGTCAGGTGACGTGTGCGTGTGTTTATTTCCTCATCACACTTCTTTTGTTTCTGTGTTGATTTTATTTATTTCAGATGAAGTGAAAGAGGACGACGAGCTGGAAGACGCCGCGAGCCAACTGGCGCAGATCGCAGACGAAATCCCGTTCATCCCTCCGGAGTTGGAGACGGACTCGGCAGACGGTGACTTTTGACACTTTGCCATAAAATGACATGTCAAAAACCCAAAACACTGGAGTTGAAATATTCAAACTCCACTGGCGTCCGAAAGAGAGTGTGGGCGAGTACTTGCGGCTTGTGTTTGAGTAAAACGCAACTGATTTGAATTGTGGCGCGATCGGAGGTCGTCTGGAAGAAAACTCACGAGCTGAACAAGTTCTCTGAAATTGCTTCTTTGTGCTGCTTTGCTGCTATAAAACTGATGTGTGGGTGAGGCCGAGGGATAATCGAGTGTGTTCTGTCGCCTAGACGATGTGGAGAGGATGATCGGTCTGCTGCTGAGGGAGAGCGGAGACAGACTCAACGAACGGGTGAGGCACGAACGTCTAACTTATTTGAAAAATTGCGCCTGTCATCTCCTCCACTGTTCCCTACGAATGAATCGACGCTGAAGATGAAAAAAACAAAAAACCAACCCCTTCCTCCTCGTCCCTCTCTTCCCACCGCCAGGAGCTGAGAGACGTGTCGTTGGCCAAGGAGCTCTTCTGGAACTACGGTTTCTTCAAGAGGATAGTGTCGACGCTCCTGTCCAGGATGGGCCTCACGACCTCTGACCCCGGCTCCCCGGGGCCGCACGCGTCGCCCAAGGCCCAGATCGCCGTGGCCTGCGAGGTGAGAACCCAGCTCGTCCACTGCGACCCCTGGAATCCTCAGCTCGGGCTGAATCCTTTTTAATTTCGTTGCGTTTTGTTCCCCCCCCCCCCGACAGGCCACGAGTCGTCTGTCGGCCATGGACACGCTGCCCACGAGCCGCCTGCTGGGCTACGGAGCCCGATACCTGAGGGAATATTACTCGTCCTGGGCACAAGAGCAGGGCGGATACGTACGTGAAACCATCCCTCTTTCTCCCGTTACCTTCTTCAAATAACGCGTTTGACCCGTAAAATGAATATTTTTTTTTGTCCATCCTCTGGTTCATTTGTGCAGGAAGCAGCGTTCGAGAGCGACGACGACGACGTCCAGTGAGCCGAGAGAGAGACGCGGTTTCCAACGCCGCTGCTCGTCACTTTGACAGAAGAAAAGAAGAAAAAAACCCCCGCTACGCTGGACGGAGCCGCCGAGACGGACTTCAGCTCCTTCACTTTACCGAAGTGACGAGCGTTAGTCTCCCGTCTGTGTCGTGTCACAACATCCTGTCGGTGGCGTTTTTTTAAAACGCTCTCAACGCTTTTAACGTTTAGTACGAGGAATGAAACGTGGCCCCCCGGGGGACCTGCTTCTGCGTTCTGCCAAATCAAGTTTACATGCCGGCAAATAACACGCCTGCGCAGCAGGAGACGTTATAAGAAGAAATAATTCATTTTCATTAATCTGTTTCATGTAATTCTTTGTGCCAGTCTTGCAGAAGTCGTACAGGAACCTTGACGCAGAAGAAGAGATTGTTTTACGTACTGTGGCGTTCTTTGTTTTTGTGTTTTCCATCCAGTTAAAAATGAGAATTTTTCGGGGACACGTGTGCGTACGGTGGCTGGAGACGTTTAAATCGACACGTTTTGTGCTGGTGTGTCGTATGAAAACACAGACAGACTGAGTATTGTTGAGCACTTGCACAAAAAAAAAAAAAGAGGAATAAATAAAAGAATATGTAGCTTTTAGAGAACATCTATAATCGTTGCTGGTGGTCGGTGCTGCATGTGTTGCTTCAGATTTGATAAAGAAATGTACTGTATGGAATTTGTTGGAATTTTCTTTTCTACATGAAAAATGAACTAAAATAAGATGTAATTTCTGTCGTCTCTTGTTTTGTATATTCTATAATTTCTGAAAAAATGTTTTTGTCAGTGCAAGAAATTGAAACCCTATTTATAATAATGTACAATATGTTTTATTTATGTTTAGACCAGATTTTTTTTTCGGTAGAAAAGTGAAAACGGTGCCCCCTTGTGGCCAAATGAGGAACTGTAGCTTGTGATGCAACAATTTACAAAAAAAAAATAAAAAATTGATGTCATTTTTTTTTCTATCCGTTACATATTTTCCTTTTTAAATTGTCATATTTATATTTTTGACAAATTCGGCTCGTGAATAACGAACCCAGGTGCAGACACTGGAGAGATCACGCTTAATCGGCCGCGGAGGCAACAGGTGAGAAATATAAAAGTTTAAAGTTATATTATACACGTGCTTGTTGCAGATTTTAACTATGCCGAATGAAAGAGCTCATTTCAATGATTATGACCAATTATTCATGTGGAGGCTCAAATGTGTGAAAGGTCGCTGAAAACGAAAGACACTCTAAAATTTGCGTCTTTGCGCACGGGGTCTGGCACGTGTAGTCCCGTCTTTGGAAATGAGATCCAACCCGTTTGCCCCCGCGCGCCTCGGACCGACTCAACCTGCTCACCGACAACAAACACGCGCGTCGCTCGGTGTCATCACCCACGACGGTGACGCCTCACCTCGGTCACCTGTCCGTCCCGGTCACACACCTGCAGCGACGCGCGGCGCGGCAGGACGCGCAGAGAAGGAGCGTGCGTAATGTTTAACGTCGTGCACCAGGGGCGAAAGTACGTGCCCACGCACTGCTCGCTCACGGACGACTCTCTGTTAGCCGTGCAGGCGGTCCACCACATCCACAAGTCCCCGGAGACCGTGCTGGAGCCGCCGGAGGGGACGTGGCCGCCGCCGGGCGCCAAGATGCGGATCTCCAAGGCGAACAAGGGCGCGGCGGCGGCGGTGGTGGTGCGCGCCGTGCGCCGGCATCCGTCGTCTCCGCAGGCGGCCAGTCTGGAGAGTCTGGAGGCGGCGTGGGGCGAGAGGGGAGCGCGCCCCGAGGCGAGGCCGCCGGAGAGTCCGCCGAGCCCCGAGAGGAGAGACGGCGAGGCGGGCGAGGCTGCCGGAGGGCCCCCGCGGAGCCGGAAGAAGGGCTTCAGACCCCCCGACGTGAGGACCATCTTCTCCCCCGAGGAGAGGGACCCCCGGGTGAAGGAGGAGTCCGGGGAGGGGCACACCTTCGAGGCCGGAGGGGAGGACACCTGGTGCGACGCGTGCTGCGCGTACATCTTCCAGCGCGGACTCACCTGTGCAGGTGAGGGTGCTGATGATGGTGATGATGATGATGATGGGCAGGGGATGAGGAGGGTCAGAGGTGATGGGGGGAAGCTTGTGAAGCCTCAGAGGTGATGTTTTCTAAGGGACGGTCCAGGGGGGCTCATAAATTCATGTTCTAAAATGAATATTTCACATTCAGCGGCTTTGAATTTGAACATTTTCGCAAAAGAAATCCAACAAAAATTCCGTGTCTCTTTAAATGTTTTCCCCTTTAGACTGTCTCCATAGACACACACTGAGATGTTGATCAACTGATTGATCAATAAACACTATAATCATCATGTCTAAGCCATAATTTCACTGTCAGAATATCAAACCAGTGTTTGAGAGGACCCTGAGCACTGAGGACAAAGAGGTCATGACCTCTGTGTGTAGTTATGGAAGTGTAGACAGGAAGAGTTCTTAACACTTTAACAAATTTCACGTGTCTGATCTTAATATTTAGAAAAATAAAAGAAAATTCTCTCCTTGAGTTATGTACCTGACACCAAACCTTAATTAATGGAACATAACAATAACAGTGGTCTTTTTATTGAAGAATAAATACTCGACAGGCAAATTGATGATGGAAATAATCGTTAGTTGCAGCTCTGATCTTGTTTATAGTTCAACCAGTTTGTAAAAGTGACACAAAGTCGTGCGTTTTCATAATAGCAGAGCAGAATTTGAAGATGTAAATCAAGTTTTTTTAGGTTCATAGTGTCAAAAACATCCCAGAGGCCTCACACCAGGACCGACTGACTCTTCCTGAAACTATCTATCCATTGGAATCAACTAGTTCTTGTCAAAAAGAAACGCTAAACACACATTTGCAGGCCACGCGTTGCTCGACGTGACACGAACAGGTTGTGCTCTGAAACGCAGCGCCGCAGCAGGAATGCGGTCGGTATGCGGACGGACCGGTTCAGTCTCTGCGTCTCCTCGAGTCATAACTGGACCTCCCCTCTTCATCCACCGCCGTCCGGCGAACAATAGACGTAGGAAACACAGTGAAAAGGCCTCTTCCTCCTCCTCCTCCTCCTCGTGTGTGTGGTGCGGCCCCAACATGGCTGCCATGGCGACACTACATACATATACACATATACAACATTTATTCATCCCTTTTCTCCTCCGTCCTCTCATTGTGTTCTTGTTCATCCTGTCGTGTAGATTTGAATATGTGGTTTCAATATTTAATTCTGGTAAAAAACAAAACAAAACCTACATGTTGACATTACGCAGCTCTCATTTCAAACTGTGAGATGCTTTACGTCAACATGTGGCGGGATAAATACAGGCCGAGACATCGACTGTGTATAAAGATGGACGACGTGAAAGTGAAGCCAAAACATCTGGATCGCCCCCCGGTGGCTGGCTGCAGTATGGGTGTCATAAACCCCGGCCCCCTCCATGTTAGCAGATGGGACGTGGACCAAAAAAATATAAAAAATCGTCAAATAAAGATGATTTCTGCCATTTTAGCTAGTTGTTATCACGCCGACGTTCGTTCAAGTGTTCCTGTTTCTGATCAGTTTGGTTTTGATTGGTTATTTTATGCCATAAAAACAGACTGAGACACGTTGAATGACGGCTGAGACGGACTCGCCATTGGCCGAGCACACGCGTATCGGCGCAGACTCCCATCAGCACACGAGGGCGGCGCCCGTGTCAGGGACGTCTTGGGCTTTGTCCTTCCGTACAACGGGAGGACGTGGAGACGCGTCGCCTGTCGTCGTTATTTACAGTCGGAGAGGCTGAGGAATGAGGAGGAACAGAAACACACACGAAACATTTGACCCGATCAGATCTTAAAATCGACTTCATCTTCATCGGCTGTCGTTTTTATAAACCCACCGCGGACAAACTCTTTCTTCCTCTTCGTCCTCCTCGGCCTTCGCCCATTCAGCCCTTCGACCTCATCCTGTCTCCAGACAACGAGCCTCTGTGTTTCCCGTCAGTTTTACCAGCGCTGCTGATGGACTCGGTGTGTCTGTGTGTGTGTGTGTGTGTGTGTGTGTGTGTGTGTGTGTGTGTGTGTGTCTGTGTGTGTATTTAAGTGCACGCGTCAGTGTGGGCTGATGTCCCCGCTCTGTTAAAAGGCCTCTCCTCTCAGGAAGCCC
>NC_061526.1:22540000-22757500 GCF_022379125.1 Scophthalmus maximus
GCTGGACTGTCATCCCGCCGCTTCGCCCGTCTGCCCGGACCAGCTCAACAACAACAACACACACCTGCATGTGAGTACACACCTCTGTGTGTGTGTGTGTGTGTGTGTGTCCGGTGTGTGTGTGTGTGTGTGTGTGTTGCACACGTTTAAAACAATGTTTTCTGTTGAAAGTTTTTGGTTTTTCTGTTTTACAATCAAAAATATTACAGTGCCCATCAATAGATATATAGTTAGATGAGCTTTAAATTTTCATTCTCTACTAGTCTTTGATAAAACTGTAGCTTTTTGTTTCACCACCAGAGGGCGCTGGAGTCTCATCCAGCAGTATTTCATGTTACTCCATGGGGACCTGGAGTTGTTTCTGACAAAACTGTTAGGCAAGGTCAGAAAAACACTATTCAAAAAGTAGAAAATTACGTTTTTTATGTAATAAGAAACTAATATAAAACGTATGATGATATGACGAAGTATGTAAAGTGACAGCAACACAGCCATATCAAACTTTTAGATCAAACACTCTCTACTTTCAGTGACTTGTTTGTCAGAATTTCTTGTTGATTCTGTCTAACATGATGATAAATCATTATTTAACAACTATTGATCGGACTTAATGAACGACGGAGTTTGGCTTTAGGAAACCGTGACGCACATTGTTTAAAAATTTCACCAAACAGCTGATTGATTGATCAAAAATCCCCACAAAAGACAGAGGTATTGATCATAGGGTTAGGGTGAGATAATAACACGTGTGTGTGTGTGTGTGTGTGTGTGTGTGTGTGTGTGTTTGTGTGTGAAGAAAACATGTGTTTTGAGTAATTTGTCAAATTCCTTTCTGCTTCGATAAAACATTGGACCCCAAGTCGGTGCACAGACACACCCATAATGCATCATGCACCAAGAATAGTGTGTGTGTGTGTGTGTGTGTGTAGTTCCGAGAAGACAGCTGGGTGTGTAGCAGGTCTGTTTCATGTTAGTGTGTTTTTGTACACTGTACTAGGCTGTACTACAGTATTATACAACTTGAACTCTGTGGTGTGTCTGTGTGTGTGTGTGTGTGTGTGTGTGTGTGTGTGTGTGTGTGTGTAAAAGGTCAGAGGATGATCAACTGCATATGGAACATAGATTATCATCTGGTCCCTATTGTAAATTAACCTTCTTTGGATTAGTTGTCCAGATGAAACTCTGTTGACTTATCGTAGAATAAAAAAATCGCTGTCTTCTGGTCACAGCGGTTTCATTCGTTGCAGTTTTTGCAACAGCTGCCGTCTCATATTTTCCCCGGACGTTTCGCGGCTGCAATATTCTCTGACGTTCCGTCGCCTCCGGCTGGAAGGCCACGTCTGTGGTCCCCGACCGGGCCGACGCTCTCGCCCCCTCGGGGTGGTGTTTTTTCATCCAGCGTGAGGGGGATTAGCTCAGCACATTCTCAACCCAGCGCTGAGCCGAACACACCCACTCCCTCCCGTAGTGCTGAGCAGTGCTGAGCACGGGGATGTGGCTCTGTAGGTGTCGCTCATTTCATAGAGATACAGATTGTGTGTGTGTGTGTGTGTGTGTGCAGCTGGACTCAAAAAGGTCAGTGTGTGTGTGTGTGTGTGTGTGTGTGTGTGTGTGTGTGAGTTTATGTACAGTGTATCTTCTTGTGTGGACAGAATATGTCACAAATACGGAGAAGTTATTAGCAATGTGAACACAATGTTACAGACAAACCTCTCTAATATACAGACTGGCAAACAGACAAATACATTACAGTAGAAAACCAAATGAAACTTTTCATTTTCTACATCATAGAGACGACACATTGGACAAATCCACTTTTCTTCTTCTGCAGATTATACAAATCATAGTTTTCATCATCATACAAATACACAGTTGTGGTTTAGTCCATATATCATCAGCTCTTTTTTTCCTGCAAACACAGATTATCTTGCTCTTTTAATATTACTATCACTAATAAGCCTCTCTATAGCCACTTATCATGAATATTATTGTCATCATTGTTATTAAATCTTTAGTGAGGCTCAACATACTGTAAAATACTTTACTGTGTAAATAGGAACGACTAATGGGAGTGTAAATAATGTATGACGCACTCAGTCAGTCGCCAGCTTATTACAGTACGTAAAGCTCATGTACTGTAGTCTAATACGTATGTTTATTCTGTTTTTACACTTAATATTGGTAATATCTCTGAGTATAAAAATATAAAGTTAGCAACTTATTGTTTTGGATCTTTAAACACATCCTGGAATTACTTTTTTCATCACTGTTCAAACTGTATTTTGTCGCCTGAATTCTTTATCGATAAAAAAAAATATTTTCATCCATCACATCATCTTGTGTTGGATTGACCGTGAATCACAGAGTTGTTAGTCCTGCTGTGGATCTGTAGACATTCAGGGCGCAGTTCTGTGTGTACAACGCTTTAAAGTGCACACACACACACACACACACACACACACACACACCTGTCACAGTGAAAGTGATCTCTCAGGGCAACCAGCCAATGAACGGGAGGCATTTACTCCAGCGGCCTGCTCTGTAATATTAGTGCTGGGACGTCCTCCTGTTCGTGTCGGCGCTCGGAGGAAGTCAGTTAGTACGCAGGCACCAAAAAAATACAACTACCTCGTTTACAATATCTCACTACTCTTCTTTTGGCATAGTTATGTACACGGATGGAAATAAACTGAGTATTTTAACTCAACTTCTGCACTTAAGTACAATTTTCTGAGGTTATTATTTCCATTTGCTACTTCAGTTCAGAGGGAGATATGTTACTTTTAACTCCATTGCATTTATTTTCCTGTTCCAATATTTATAAATTATAGCGAATAATTATATGTTAAGATGAGACAAATTCCTTAGCTACTCACAAGCTTCTTGCACATTAATGTGTCAATCATTATAAAAAGCATATTCCTGAAATGGATGACTCTGCAAAATAACTTTTACTTTAGCTACTTGAAGTATTTTTTAATTCTAATGCTTTCTTATGAAGGCTTTTTTAAACTTTGGGTTAAAAAAATATGAATATTGAAATAAGCAATATTGAAATAAGTACTGAGTATTTTTTAGAAACTTTTTTCTATGTTGAAGTGGAGATAATATCTGGCTGAGTATCGCTTCACTCATCCCCTTGGTTTGCGACTGGTTTGGACAGCGATTGACAGAGATAAAAAGAGAGAGAGTTTCACTTCCTGGCTGCTGGGAAAGACAAACACAGGCGGAGGCAGAAGAGGAGGAGGAGGAGGAAAAAACCCAAAGCGGGCCGAGGGAGGGAGAATAAACAGTCCGGATGGAGAGGAATGTTCATGTGCTTTCTAATGGACGCTCATTAACACCGGCCAGGTCAGAGCGGGAGACAAGTCACATCCGAGCCCGGGACCCGCTGTCGGACTCAGACGGAAATTAGATCAGTGATGGCTTTTCAGTAGAGCGACAGTAAAACAGCAGGAGTTGGACACAAGACACACCAAAGGCCCAAGTTCTCACTGTCCCCATTACTGTAGGTCAAATGTTGTGCAAAAATCAGATGCCAGATATTTGATTTTCTACCTATTTATTCTTTGTGATCTGTTAAATCAATGTCCTCTAATTGACTTTACTGTATATTTTTGATTTCATGCTTTTTGCACAGGTGTACAACAGCCTACATGTTTCCAAGGACGGTGATTTTTCACACAATGCAAATTTTTCCCAGTTTTACTACAAACTTTGAAAAAACCATAGTGTTGAGGCTTTTACACGATTACATTTTTTTCTCCTAATTAGTTAAATATTCTTTTTTCTGGCCTGAAATAGGTCAAAATGAGATGCTAGATACTAGTTAGCATGTTAACGAGTTATTGCATTTAGCACAAATTGATTGTTAGCATTCTTTATCTTTCAAAAGACTGATAACGGACATAGGAAATAGTTTTTATGTAAAATATAGGGATTTTATTGAATTAAGCTTTTAGAGGTTTCCTGTTATAATAATAATAACCGAAGGAGCAGAAATGACATTTGGTTTGAAAGTCAGTGGATCCATTTGGTGGTTGAATCATTTATTAATGTATATACTGCTTTGGAAATCATAAATGTGTGCAGCAAATTATCATTCGGTAGCTGGCAGGTACACATATTTAAAAAGTACATTGACCAAATCATGGACCAAAAAAATTATATTAATGTTTGATATCAACATATTTCTAAGAAGGAAAGTGACAGAGGTCAGGAAATAAAACTGATGAGACAAATGTTGCCCCATAAGTATATATTATATATATATACAAATATTGCCTCATAAGGCAGGAAGAAGAAGCTGAGGAAGCGCATGACAACACTTTACAAGTTAGAAAAGTCAATTTGAATAAGGAAAAGAAGGAATGTTGATGTGTTTTCCTTCTGGTTTGTATGGTCACTCATTAACAGCTGGGCTGGACTCACACTTAAAGGGAAAACTGTGGAGAAAACATATTCCAGCGTGGGAATACGTTGTTTTCTCCAGTCTTTCATTCTTTCCCTTTGTCAAACTCTCTCTCTCTCTCTCTCTCTCTCTTTATCATGCGGTGCTTTTACAGAATCTGACCATGGTAGTTTACGACTCTTGTAGACAAAGTGAATGATTACACTTTGTACGTCGTTACTCAGTTTGATTCATGACTCACCTCAGCAAGAGGAGGAGGAGGAGGAGGAGGAGGAGGAGGAGGAGGGCCGGACCGATGAAGGTGGCTGAAGGCCGACGATACAGAAAGCACAATAACAGCTAAAAACTATGATTAGAACTCTTATTATCAAATGTATTTATTATTGTCTTTATGTATCATGTTTTTAAGCTTCTGTTGTTCTGTTTTGACGGACAGATGGAGTCAGTATGAGTCGGGTGTCTCCGGCATGGAATTGAAAAATGGAAAATTCCTCCTTTATCATTTTCGTCTCCTCCGAACGGAACGCTTGTTTGTGTGTGTCTCTCTGGATTGAAAAAAAAAGAAAGAAAAGCAAACAGTCATAGATGCTTCTTGTTGGGAAACATATCAAACCAGCACATCGCTGTGGCACCGAAAACATGGAGATTCAGCAGAACTGCTGGGGCGGCACCCACCCACCAACACACACACACACGCACACACACACACGCACACACACACACACACACACACACACACACACACACACTCACACACACACCCTGGGCTGAATCCTATAACCTCAGCCACTAAATCATCTGGGGGTTAAAAAAGAAAAAAGCACACACACAATGTTATTCTAGATGGTTCACCTCCACACAACCTCACAGCACAGCAAAAACTGCAAGTGCTACACACACACACACACACACACTCACTCACACACACACACACACACTCACTCACACACTCACACACACACGCTCCCTGTTTTGCTGCTACAGTTTCGTTGTCAGAGCTCAGCTTGTTTCAGAATAAAAACTTTATAAATATATGTAATATACAAGATAATCCTTCATAAGTCCCAACAAAATAGTCAGTAAAAAGTAATATTATAAATAAGTGAAAGGGAATAGGGGCAGTATAAACACATGTCCGTGTTGCTACTTCAAATATAATCCTGGATCTGGATTTTCTAGATTTCCCTAGCCCCTCGCTATCACACATCAGATTCCAAACTGTCCTTCCTCCTTAAACAAACATCGCCGGTGGCGGCTTGTCGTGCCGCTCTTCCTCTCCTCGTGCATCTTCCTCAATCTTCCCTCCAGCGCCGCAATCAGCCGCCTATTGTGTTTATAGGGAGAGGAAAAAACGCAAACAGCGAGCGAAGGTTTACACTGTACCGGCCCAACACGGACCAGGAAACGGAGGGGAAGAGTCTGGGAGAAGAAAATCAAAACTCGCTGAGATAAAACATGTTTATGTAAAAGAAGACACGCAACACACAGCGTGGACAGGTTCCCATTTTAGGAGACTAATTCAGCTGTTTTCCTGGAGTCACGTCTTCGGCGCAATAGTTTATAGGCTCACACTTTGAGTTATTGAACGTCAAATCATCCAAACTGTCAAGCCATTTACTTATTGTTATATTAAATCTGGAGCTGTGAGGGATTTTAATGATGCGCCGAATAAAAGTGCGGCTACTTTTAGCCAAGAAAACTATTTTAAAAACCTGCACTAATCAATATTTTCATAAGGACAATGTAGTTCACATTATTACGTGTAGTATTGTAGTAGAAGGTAGAAACAACCCACGGTTAATTATCGCCAGCTCTTTGGCGTCTTTCAGCTCATTGTTTTGGTTTTGGGGCCTGTAACTTTCTTCCTCGTGTTTTCAGATGTGAAAGCAACAGAACTAAACTGCGAGTGAATAAAGGGTCGACATTCATCGGGTGGCCAGAAATATGAGGAAAGCCAACGCTAATGATCTGTGTCTGCGAGATGCACAGACATCAGTCTACAAAAGCGAACATTTAAAAAAAAATAAAAATTTGTTCCACGTGACGGAATGGAACCGGCCACAAACGCTCCGTGTCTCGGGTTTTGAATCATTCACTTAGCGAATTAAGCATCGTTGAGCTTCATTGAAGGTTTTGGAATCCAGACGAGACTTAAAAAAATATATTAAAGCCGCTGAAGTTGGAAACCGAAGGAAGAAAAAACCCCCGACTGATCTCTGAATGCCAATCGGTCGTGAAAATCCAAAACAAATGTTCGCACGGAAAACGATACTGAATGGATGTAGCTGCCGCGTGAACAGCAGGAATATTAAACAACAGGGGAAAGAGATGTCTAGACATTATATTAATATCAGCAAAACTGGTAATAACCGCTCCTTTTCTATGAAACACGCAAAGACACATGATTGTGTCATAAAAGTCCGCAGCCCCCGAGCTCAGGGAGAGAATAATATGATTGGTTTGCACACCAGTTAAGAACCAGACTAATATTTGCTCTATCTTTTTTTCTTTTTTTCTTCAAATAATTTAATCCAGACAGAAGCAGTAACAGAAGGATGAATTATAGCGGCCAGTACGTGAGCCTGTAATCTTTGTGGATTGTGGAGGATTAGCTGCTCGCTCAGATGCAGGTCTGACAGACAAAGCTCCCCCATCATCATCATCATCATCATCATCCTCCTCATCCTCGTCATCGTCATCATCATCAGCTGCCTGTTGCAGAAACAGGACACCAGCCGACGGCTTAGAGACCCCACAACAGACGAGTCCCAATTGATTTACTACTTTTGTCCCGTGGCTCCATGACGTGTCCCAACGCGGCCAAAGTGTTTTATAGCCTAGTTACAGCAGGTATACGCCAGCTGAGCCCCGCGTTTACCTGAAAACGCCCCTGGTGACGGGTGTTTATTGTCACATTAACGTTTCCCCCGGGTTAATTATTCATTTCTGCCCCTTTTGTTTTTGTTTTTTGCGTGGTTTTGTAGTGTTTTCTAATCATATCATAATGATTTAAAACGCCTAACAACAGCCAAATGATTCAACTGGATACACGTACAGTAGCGTCTGACCCGTCGGCTGCACATTTCACTTGTATTTTACCTCGCATATGTTTTGCCGTCTCGCTCATATCAAGCGCAGGTGAGACAGCGGAAAGAATGATAATAGGCCACGACTGAAGACATAATGACACGGACAAGCAGGTAATATCTGGGCCGCTGCTTCGAGACCCTCGATCAGACATCTCTTTGTCCTGTTTTGGTGCAGTCGTGTGACAACAACGAACAACAACAACAACAGACGCTATTTTTTAAAGAGATGTCATGCTTACAGCGGTCGCCATTTTGGTTTCGACACAGCCACAGTTTCCGTGTGAGCATAGAATATAGTTATTGAAGCCTCTATAACAAGTAAGCAGCCGCTCCATTGGCCTGATTCACATTTGAGGCTCTTGTTTCCTCCATTCGATTGGTCGATGGACTTTCATCGAGGAAACGTGTCCCGCCGCTCGCAAACCCCTCAACTGACCAATCAGCGACCGTTGGCGGGATGCCAGCGCCCTCCCCGCCAAAACGTCCGCCTTTTTTGTGAAGAAGCGGATGTAAATAATCGTTTGAACGCAGAGAGTTTCAGTACAACAGCGTGCACAGAGGGTGGACAGGCCCTTTGTAGACGGGCTCTGATGAGAACGCAGATTCATTTTGTGCCCGTGAGTCTCCCAACAATCGCTGCATCAGGACGTAATCTGAACTCTGCAAAAGCAAATTCAGAGTAGATTCTTTTTCCTTTTTTTTTTTGCTTGGTTTGTTCAAAGGAAAACAGATCGGTATCAGGGCGGGACGCTGCAGCCGACTCCTCAGTCTCTGTGTGTGTGTGTGTGTGTGTGTGTGTGTGTGTGTGTGTGTACAGTCTGTGTGTTTGCTCTTATCTCGGATCCAGTCCTTATCCAGGCGGATGATCTCGGCCCTCAGATACCTTTACCAAGATAAGAGCTCGCCCCAAAAAAAGACACACATTCATTCACCGTTCATACGTTTTTTTTTCCGCAGAGCGTCGACACACACTGACCTCACTGTGAAGCGAAAATGCAGACAATAACACTCACACAGGTTCGGAAGATCCGATTAAAAAAAAAAAGAAAACAGACGACTGGGGAGCGGATATACTGGGATGCGTTATCGGTGTTTTTTTTGAAAATAAAAATTCACCAAATTCTCGAGTTGAACAATGGACAAAGGGAGTTTTTATAAAAGTGAGAAGGTCGTGTGTGTGTGTGTGTGTGTGTGTGTGTGTGTGTGTGTGTGTGTGTGTGTGTGTTTGTGTGTGTTTGGCTGGTTACTATATTTCTCACAGTTGTGTCATTGTGCTGCTGCTGCAAACCAGTTCCTGTCAGCTCTGTTCAGCTGAGTTTCCTTTATCCTGTTAGCTTTTAAGTAATTTAATTCAGTGTTCAGTTAAACATAAAAAAAACAAAACCCATCATACTGTATAACTCCCTTCAGCCTGAGGTGAACTTGTGTGGGGCATTGAATGCTTTTCTGCAAACCTCTCGTTATATTTCTTTGTCACAAAGGTTTGATAATAATAACCGTTCTCCTTTAACAAAAACCGACATTTATTTTCGTCATAATCATAATCATTCACAGACTGAATGGTTTCAGTTGCCTAAAATGAATCAAAACCTCAACCACAGAAGTGACAGATCAGAAAACGCTCTTATGAACTGTTTTGGTGACATATGAATCATTAAACATTTAATATTTTCTGCCCAAAAAGTATTTCTAAGCAAATTAAGTTCTGTCAGACTAACTTTTTTTGGCAACATCTGTATTCGATCGCTCTTCCCACTGCCGCCGCAAACCTGACGGTCTGAACTTCAAAAGCAAAGAGGTCCCAAAAAGTTCGGCTCCTCTTTTCATTGACCACGCCCGCATCAACCGTCGGCCACCGTGTAACTCCGCCCGTCCAGCTGCAGCGTGAGCTGCGGGGCTCGACATCTCCTCCTCTCGCCGACCTGTCTGTCTGTGATTATGTGATACTCCGAGGCCGCGTGTGTGTGATCACCAGGCGGCATTCCTCCGCTCTTTGATCGCGAGACACTCGGGTGTTTTTGTCTGTCAGGATGAAAAAACTGGGGCCTCCAGGAGGAGGAGGAGGAGGAGGAGGAGGAGGAGGGCGGGGGGGAACACAGGATGCATGGGACACACTCTTCACACACACACACACACACGCACACACACTTGCAGAAAATAATGTCTAATAGCATCTGAAGTCCAAAAATACACTGCACATGATAAAAAAATCTCCATGGGCTTTGTGTGCGATGCATTCAAACGCTTCCACGCTGCTGGCGGATCAGTTTCACGGGGGCCCCGAGGCGGCGTGGGGGCTCAGGTTGGATACTCAACACCTAACACCGAAACAAAAGAGTCCACACACACACACACACACACAGGTGCTATAGGAATCGCTGATGCCCCACAGTGTCCTGCATCACTGCCAACTCCTGCCAACTCCTGCTTCCACATCCTCAAGCTTTTTTACCCCTGTGTGTTCCCTATATCGTACGTGTGATGTTTGCACCTGAAGGCATCATCAGCTCGAGTATTACCAGACCACAGAGCTTCACCGAGTCTCTCTCAACGTGGTTTCATTTACGTCCCGGCGCGTCAAGGGATTGTTTGGCCGCCGCCAAGCGCGCTTCTGGGCCCTGTGCTGGCCGTATGGCCGGGCCCCTCATCATCATCGTCAGCCCATCGGGCTCGTGGGATGTGGCGGAGGCGATGAGAGCGAGTCGTTCCGACCGGCCGCTCAGCCTCACCCTCAAAACCCACAGGTTCCAACCACACGAGAGGGAAAACCTTTTCGCTCAGACGCAGCCATTCATTAGACTTATTCCCAATTTATACCCTGAGGAATTTGTGTTTTTTAATTTGAGATTTCGTGTCTTTCTCGTTTTCAAATTTTGATGGGGTTACGCAGCAGGTGCGGAAGAAGAAACTGCTCTTGTGGGACTTTAGATCTGATTTTCAAACAAAACTCCACTGTCAGAAAAGAAAACAGGTCAAAGGTCAGTTGGTCAGTTCAGGTGTCGAGCTGTGAAACTCCCATTGCCCAACAGAAACTCACGCATGAACGTTTGTTCTCACCTTTTCAAGTGGTTTAACACACACACACACTCACACACACACATACACACACACACACACACACACACGCACACACCACCCTCAAAAACCTTTAAATGAGAGGACGGACACACCCTCCTTCAGATGACAGCATTTCAAGGCATCCTCAAACACACACCTATGGACACACACACACACACACACTCACACACAGCTGTTTTGAGATGGGATACAGGAGCCCTTTTTAAACATTCCTCTCTCTCTCTCCGTCTTTCTCTCGTACAAAATTTTCCAAATATGACACGTCGCTTAAAGCTTGACCTTTCACCTTTGACCCACCTCCGCCCTGACCCCGTCCCATAGTGTGACTCATACTCTCCACACATATCCACCCATCGCCTCCCACCCAACAGCCCCACACAAGCCTGCAGAGGCGAACACTTTAGCAATGTGTTACAGGAAACACAAAAGGCATTGATGACAAATGTGGCTGTTGGGAACATCTACGTTTTTCTCTGACATTTTATAGAATTTCAACACAAACATGAACTTGTCATCCAGTGAATCATGAACCTCTGGTCACAATTCGTGAATATGGAGCTTCCAGAAATGTTTGAGTTCCAAGGTCGTGAATCCCACAAGAAGGGGGGGGGGGGGGGGGGGGGGGGGGGGGGGTTCAAATGGACGCCACAGAGTTGAGAGTACATTAAATGTTCGGGAAGTTTAGTCTTTGCTGAGCCCTCGTCCAATCAGGTAACGTCAAACCTTCGGCTCCAGGCTGAACGTAGGAAACATGAGGAGGAACATGCTCCTGTATTTGGAATGTGTGTAATGGATAACTTTGCCTGCAGAGATTACAGACTAACCACCAAATCACTTTCCTCTGCAACAACTAGATTTATTTCATGAATGTGTTATTTACTTTACTCGTCTTCATATCTTTATCATGCTTGTCCGGTGAGACCAAGGTTTCTCCATAATGAGACCGGACAGACTGATTCACTCTCCATTATCTGCTGCTGCGCTGATCCAACGTCCCAACATCAATAATTAGAAGAACTCAATCTCGTCTCATTTTTTTTCACCCGATGCTGCAAAAAAGTTGGGGTCAATAAATTCGGGGTCACCGGAGAAGAGTTTGCATTTCGGTTGCCTTCAGTCCCAGAGTCGCGTTACAGGGTCTCCGTGTGTTGGTCAGGAGGCTGCCGGAGCTGGAATGTTCGTAATGTGTAACCAGACTGTGGCTCCAGGCCAAAGTGACCTGACAGCAGATTGACACCAGTGACCGCACATATATAGAGGTGTGTGTGTGTGTGTGTGTGTGTGTGTGTGTGTGTGTGTGTGTGTGTGCGCGCGCGTGTGCGCGCGAGCGAGCGAGCGTGTTTGTCATAGGTGTGTCTCTCGGTCCAGCTCTTTCGAGGCTGAGTGTATGTGTGTGTGAAGTGAGAGATTTTGGTATTTATTGATTGAATCATTGGATTCATTTAATCGAGATGATCTGACTGCAGTGTGCTCTTCGAACCGAAGACACTCAAGACCATTAAACTCACTGGAACAATCACTAGGGAGAGTCGAAGTACAAAAATGGTCTCTGCCTTTGTTGACGGTCGCATGTGAACATCGCAAGTGGCGGATTCCGATTTGTGAAGAATCAGAGGGAGTTTAATCGATCACATATTGCTTTTCACAGCGCTAATCTTTCTCTTCTTGCATCAACGATACAAGTTTTGACACGCCCGACTCAACATTTTCTGGTTTACAAAAGTTGCGTAAAAGACAGAAAAAGACAAAAACGCAAAAGAAAAGATGGTGGCGTGCCTGCTAATCTGGGGAGTGTGTGTGCGTGTGTGTGTTTGACGGATCACTGCAGCATGTTAAAGGATAAGATCGTGGTTTGGCTTCCCCAGATGTGTCTTATTTATTTTTGGTCCCTTTTCTAACCCGGCTGGTTTTAAATTAGAGCCTGTCTGACTAAAAAATCTCCCAACTAGTCCGCTGGCTGTTCCCAGTGTGTGCGTGCGTGTGTGTGCGCGTGGTTTTGGGCTGATTTAGTGTCGACGTACCGTACATTTCGCCCTGCAGCTGAACCTTTTCTTTTTCTTTTTGCAGCTGGGTGGGCTGTTATACTAATGCACAATGTTGGAAAAAAAAAAAATCATTATTTCTGTGTGGCTGAAGAGAACTTACACTTTCAAATGTCTCAGTAGCTCAGTAATGTCTTCCAGCAGTCGGCCCGTGAACGAGCAGTAGAAGAGACTTTAACGCCAACCACCGAAAACCCCAGTTAAAAAACTCTGATCCACTTTACGACCACATAAACCCAGCGGTGGGTCGGGTTCGCGTCCGACCGAACACACTGTGTTATAAACTTTTCAGTCAGGTTTTGGATCCATTGCATGCTTTATGATGTTGTACGGGGACAGAATATTTGCCCTGTAGATGCAAAAAATGCTTATTAATCTATTAGGTCGCTAGCATTGTCTAATTAGCAGTCATCGCAGAGTTCATCCGAGGCTGATGATGGAATAGTTGTGCAGGTATTTTAGTCTTTTATTTGAAAGTTTTTAAATTCAATCCGATTGTTGATGTACAGGTTGATTGTTTCAATGAAAGAAGCAGCATCACTCGCTTCAATCCCAAAATATCCGCATTGACCTTCCAGCTCCATTCTGGTCGAGCACAATGATACAGTACATTTCGCGTTTCCTGCCGCAAGAGGCTTCGCCGTGTCCTTCCTGGCAAAGGTCAAATCTCTGGCTGCACCAGAGCACACCGGGCCTCATGGTGAGAGACCGCAAACCGCTGCCACGCGGAGACGTGACTTCTCATTTGGGTTTGGCTGATTTCACGCTGAACCTCTCTTGTTGTCCAGAGCAAAGAGTCACGAAAAAAAAACAACCCTCGTCTCTGTTGTTTCTCCCTGTTGGTTTGTATTTAGACGCACGTGGGAGTTGGGAGTGACATTTCCTCGGACTGGTGGTAAAATGGACATTATGCAGCTTCTTGCCCCGAGGCCTCTTCTCAGGGTTCGTTGACTGGATTAGAGGCCGAGCAAACATCTGCAGGGACCGGACACAAAACTAACTGACCATTAGCAAACACCTCGGAGGTGGGGTCGAGCGGATTCTTTACAGAGTAATCACATTTTTTTTAAAAGGAAGGAGAAAAGATTAACATCGTCTTTCAGTGCTTTGGCTTTGGGCTCATTTAAACATTGTTGTGCTGATTGTTAAAAGAAAAATCTGTTATTATTATTATATAATGAAACTATAAGTACGGCAGCATCACATGCTTTGAGGCTGAAAGGATAAAATAAGCTCAGAGAACAATGGCGGTTACATAACGAGTGTCAATATTAAAGCGGGCCAAGATAAGATAAACAGCAGAGACAGTCAGCGAAGGAATCACTCACCACAGAGTTTACAGTAGCCATGGATACAGTCTGGGATACCACCAAGTTGTTTGATTTGATAACCCTCTGCAAACTATTCCATCTGGCCAGAGCAGAAAACTTTAAAAAGTTTTTCATTCCCTTCTCTGTCTGTGCATTAGGGACAGACAGTAAGATGTGTGTGATATGTTATTATAAATAAATAACAGATAGTCAGGAATTGAATTGCTAACCAAAACTGTCTATCCCTTAAAATAAATGTACACAGCTTTTACCTTACATACAATAAAAAGAGATTTAAGTCAAGTATATAGAGTAAGTAAAGAAAGGTAAAAGTGCAAAAATAAATACTAGTCAAGTCGAGCCAACTTTATTGTCAATTTTTGCAATAAGTTCCAGACATACAGAGGAATCAACAAAAAAAAGTTTCTCTCCGACCCACGTTGCAGTAGAAAAAAATAAGTGAAGTAAAATACATTCTAAATAGTGCCAACGTAAAAGTAAGGCAAAACCAAGCGGTATTGAAAAACTAAAGAAATTGAAAATGTGCAATAAAAAGGACATAGAGTGCAGACTAAATGTTATAAATGCAAAGTCATATATACTTTTGGACGTGTAGATGCATAGATAAGAGAAAACTGTAGTAAAAGATTTATATTTGTATTAACTTTAATGTATTTGCAGTTTTTAATCATCTGCTGTAAACTCTGCTCCGCGTCACTCAAGCTGTCCATCGAGAGCGCCGATTGGCTGTCGAGTTGCGAGTGGGCGAGGCTTCCGTTAACTACCAGCCCCCGTGCGATTGGCTCAGCTGGAGTCGGTGCTCGTAGTGGGGGGCGGGGCCTTACTGTATCTGTGTGGCTGTGAAGTTAAGGGACTCATTCAACAGGAGCGAGCGGGTCACGCGACATCGAACGAGCGTTCCTCGGGACTTTTGTGAATTATTATCATAAGTTGGAGGCGGAATTTCTCCGTGGCAGCTCTCAACACTTTTCTTGTGAACTACGGAAACGCTGAGATGAAGTCGAGCGGAGTAAATGTGTGACGGGAGACGACGGAGGCCGAGACAGTTGAGCGGATTGCAAACAGGAAATCATCCCGGAGCGAGAGCAGGTCGGTCGGGGGGAGGAGGAGGAGGAGGAGGAGGAAGACGCCGGGGCACCGGAGGTCGTTCATACAAAACTGACAACTTTGTTCAGCGTTTTGATGCGGCCGAGTTGGAGTGGAGACGTCGTCCCCCGCAAATGACGTGGAATAGCACGATGAGCAGTGGCTACAGCAGCTTGGAGGAGGACTCCGAAGAGTACTTCTTCACGGCCAGGACGTCTTTCTTCAGGAAGCCTCTGGGCAAAGTCAACGAGTCGAGCAAGGTAAACAACAACAACAACAACATGCTACTTCCTGTGTTTGTGCTCAGACAAAAACTGGGTAAAGTCTCCGAGATGGCGCCGCCCCCGGAACTCCATTTACAAATGTGTCAAAATCAATATTCCACCACCTGCGAGCAAAAAGGCACATGTGATATAGAAGGTTTCCAATGCCCCGTTGCAATTATATAGTATTAAACTTGAATGCGGCATATATTTTGTATTAAAAAAAAATATTCATTTAAATGCAATTTCAACTTTTTGACCTTTGCCCACCTGTTGTCAGGTTACCTTCGCCCGTCAATCTGAAAGTGCAGAGCAGAGCCAGTCGAAAAGTTTATGATTTTATGGATTGCTGCCTATGCCGAATTTACTGGAAGGCCCTTAATATTTTTAATATCTGAAGTTTTATCTTCTACCTTTTGGCATTGGCTTACCTTTGACCTGGACAAGCTTAAATAGATAGAATTGTCAACGGTGTTTGGTTTGTGTGTGTGTATATATATATATATATATATAGGAGCGTGTCACAGGAATATTTGCATAACAAGAGGAACCAGTCTGTGGCTTTAATCCCTCCTTTTTTTTGGGACAGTTGTCAGGTTTAGCCTACATTTCATTTGAGAACCCCCCCATTATTGGCTACAGTATCAGGAAGAGAATGGAGCCATCTTGGTTTTTCCACTGATTTGCATATATATGGATCAAAACAATAAATCATGCAGGAAAGAAGACTGTGATCAGCAGGCCAGTGGTTTTACAACCTCCCTCGTGGCCTCACATGAACCCACCACTACTACCACAACCATGTGGCCCTAATGAAAAAAAAAAAAGATGCATGCCAACCTAGATTGAAACTTGTTTGTGAGCTCGTCTCTTGTGGAATTAGGACGAGACTGAACGTTGGATTGCGTTACAAAAAAATCAGGTCAGTGTTTAAAGTCCTTGACCAACTGCTGGTGTGTGTGTGAGGGTCTCTCACCCGCACACATGCTCACACTCCTGCAAACACAGCTGGTCTGTTCCAGCACGCTGGCGAGACTCGGCATACTGTAACAGAATCGAGCCATTCTTCCTTCTTCTTCCCTGCCCACTCCGTGTGTGTGTGTGTGTGTGTGTGTGTGTGTGTGTGTGTGTGTGTGTGTGTGTGTGTGTGTGTGTGTGTGTGTGTGTGTGTGTGTGTGTGTGTGTGTGTGTGTGTGTGTGTGTGTGTGTGTGTGTGTGTGTGTGTGTGTGTGTGTGTGAGAGAGACTCGGGTTTCCACAGCAGCGATCCTCCAATGTCACGCTGCGTGACCCTTCACTTTTCCATGACAGCCCTTTAACACACAGGTCCTCATTACTCGTGTGTGTGTGTGTGTGTGTGTGTGTGTGTGTGTGTGTGTGTGTGTGTGTGTGTGTGTGTGTGTGTGTGTGTGTGTGTGTGTGTGTGTGTGTGTGTGTGTGTGTGTGTGTGTGTGTGTGTGTGTGTGTGTGTGTGTGTGTGTGTGTGTGTGTGTGTGTGTGTGTGTGTGTGTGTGTGTGGATGCACAATGTGGCCCATACATGGCCGCCACTGCAGAGGTTGTGTGGCGTCTTAAAACCGTGGCTCCGGACCTGGTGGTGGTTTCCCCAACATGCCAACAGTAATTACAAGAGGACAGGGGACACACCACATTATCAAATTACTGGTTCTGGATCAGAAAAGTTAGAAGGTTATGGTGAGAGAGAGAGAGAGCCTGTGTGTGTGTTTATGTGAGTTGTGCAGGCTTGTAATAGATTTACATAAAACACTGGAGTTGCACGAGGCTTGGAATTTGAGAATGTGGTAACTTGAGGTGGCAGTAAACTCAAACTGGCCTCAGCCATTGTTTTTTTGCAAACTGACGTTTTGAATAGAGTCTGACAGATATGGACATTTTGGGTCGCATGCTTCAACAATAGAAACGTTCACCATCATTTCTTCTGCAGAGGTGATTTGGTCATTACATCCAATTAGGAGCATAGGAAAACCCATTGTACATGCAAAGTGCCTGAAAACACTGGCACATTCACCATTCATGTGCGTTTTTATAGATTAGAAAAGAGGCACAAGACGTGGCGCTCAACAACTGGACCATTCTTACGTCTTCATCAAGGAACCGGGTCTGTGGTCTGTGTGAGAGAGCGAAGTTTAATAAGCTCCAGTTTAAACAGAGAGAGGAGAGGACGGACAAGCAGAGAGGAGAGGACAAAGACGGAGCGGTGGTCAAACAGGGAAATGAGATGTAACCGTCTGGCCCAGGAGAGGATTTATCTCCAGACTGAGGCAGGGTTTATAATATCCACTCCCCATCAACACACACACACACACACAGACACAGACACAGACACACGTCATGCACACACACACACATTCCCGACCCCGCTCTCCCACCCGCCCTTCCACCTTTTCAGCCTGTGAATGGTGTTTCTGTCAGCAAATGTCACGCTGACCAGTGGGTCTGTGTGTGTGTCATGAAATAATCCCACCCAACCCCCAGGACATGCACACACACATACAGTGCGGTACACACACACACACACACACGCACACACACACACACACACTGGACATGCAAAGCAGCTCATCTTCAATTCAAATCATCCCGGCAGACTGTAATCTCACTATATGGCGTATATGCATCACCTTTCGGACGTGATTTTAGGAACTCCCCCTGCACCGTCAGAGACGTGCTAGCCACAGATTGCTACGTGGTCAGATGGTTTTGGGCCTCAACAAACAATCTTTCTCCAAAATCCTGTGTGTGTATATATATATATATATATATATATAATATATTACACTTGAGCGTCTTTGAGCTCAGATAAGAGCTGTATCATAGAGCTTTGAGCCCGTCACATCATACCACTCCAGCCTTTAAATCAGCTTATGATTTCCTCCATCGTCCGCCCCGTCACGGACTCGTGAGAGGAACACGGCTCTTTGTGTCGGTCCAGAAAAAAGGAAGTGGTGTTCCCTCCCGAGTCGCACAGCTTAGCTTTGTGTGCGTTGACCAAACTGTTCCTGACTTCCTGTTCCTCGGTTCTCCTGCGTTCGCCCTTTCAAATGAACTGATATCATAAGTGTACAGTACAATGTGCGATGGGGGTGTGTGTGTGGGGGGGGGGGGGGTGTTGTTTGTTGACGTGCTGATAGATTTTAATGGTGTGGTGTTTTTCACCTGGCGACGCCCTGGGTTTGTTTTCACAGGGCACATGGCGAGGCCGAGGCGTTACATGTGTCAAGTGGACTCAGTTTTATTTATATGCTGAAGAGATTAAAAAACAACTTCCTTTGAAGGCTGCATGACTTTATTTTCACCGCTCTTATTCACTGTAACCTGATTTCTTTCAATGACAATTCCCTTGGAATCACTTTAACATGAGCTCATTCTCTTTTGCCGAGTTTAGATTTTTAAACTGCCTTATCTGTCGCTGTGGGAAAAAGTACCGTATGTTTTATTTTTCTTTCTCTCTCTTATCTCCCAAGGGCGGGTGTCTGATAGACAGACTTGCTGACTGCCCTACAGATCTTGTCTCTCCCTCTCTCTTTTTTTCCCCCTCACACATTCACAGTAACCTCCTCTATGATATCACCAGCTTATTATTTATTTATTTTTAGTCCCCGCAGCAGCAATAAACCAGACACACCTCAGTTTACAGACTTTGTACGTTTGTTACCTGTAAACTGAATCTCCTCCGTCAGAGCATTTTTCTTACATTTTTAACCGGTGACAAACTTTTTCTTTTTAATTACCTCATTGTCACAGGTTGTATGTGTGGACGAGTGATGACCAGATAACCAAAGACTTGAATTAGACTTGAATATATAATTTTCATTATTGATTAATCTGCTGATTATTTATTTAACTCCACAAATAGATGTTTAAAAATGTCGACAATGACTCAGAGAATCGGGATTTTTCTTTTTTGCTATTTACCATCATTTAAGAGACCAAATTCGAGAAGAGAATCTGGAGAAATGTTGCAGGTCTAAAGGTTTTGGGGGTTTTACTAGAATAAAGCTGCCGAACCCTAAATATGAACAATTTTGCGTCAGAAATAAGTAAAGAAATGTTTAGTATTTCTTTGTGTCTGGTCGGGTTGGAAGAGCAAAGTGACATCAGCATTTGAAATGGAGAAATGTTTCAGTGAAGGGACAACATGTGGCATGTTTTCTATTTAATTGTCATCCTTTCAAAATCCAGTGTTGTCTTTCCTGTCCTCGCGCACACGTGAATCCGAAATCCGTCCTTTTTCTCACGTTGTCCCCCCTCGAGGTTCACTTCCTCTCTCTGTCCAGCGGCCTGTTTTCTCCTCCTCCTCCTCCTCCTCACCCCTCCATCCCCTTCTCTCCTGGTTCCTCTTCCATTGTATGTCACTTCCTGCCTGTTCTCGACTCTGCTTCCTGTTCTCTCAACAGCAGCAGCAGCAAGGCCGCCCGAAGTTCTGTTGCTGTTGCTGTTGCCCGGTAACTGTTGCTGTAGCGATTCGCAGCAGTGGACCTCGACGATTCGAGACAGAATACACTATGAGACATTTTCTTGTTGGCTCAAACGCCACGACTACATGGCCAGTGTTATCCTGGCAGCAGCCTCCCATTTGACACTGTATCTACAGTATAAGCCTATAAGTTCAACTATCAGTCCGAGTCCAGTCATCCTCGTCCGTCTTCGAACCCTTGCCAGAGACTATTAGGCCACATCCACTGATGCAGATTAACCTCCTGACCCACTACGCGTCGTTCCTCCTTCACAGGCTCTAAATAAATTCTCGGCTTATTCTAGATCGTTAAACAATAAACTTCCATGTAAATACACGAGTCGTCCAGTCCACCTGTTGCTGAATACAACGAGAGGATGTCACGCGAGTCCCGTCTTCGGGCTCTTATCACGGCTCCCTGAGTTTCCACGGTTGGCAGGTCAAGCGTCATGCGAGCGACCGGGTGTGAGCTCGTGTTTCGCAGTAACTTTTGCCGTCGACCTTTGACAGTGTTTGAACTCGCAACAACTGCCGCGCCAACCGTAAACACGGGGAGTCGGCGTTCCGGGGGGATCTTTTTCTCTCTCTCCGTGTTTTGTGTTGGCGAAAAGCTGGCGCTCGCCTGACAAGTTAGTTTAGATCTTGATGTGAAACAGAAACGTCGACAACAATGGGTTTTTGTTCAGCAAGACGTCATCACGGTGGATGTGTGTCGGTTGTAATTTGGAGAAATCGCTCCAGCGCGGCGTTGGAAGGTTTTACTCACGGTTTTAACAATGGTGCTGCGGGTAAACTTTGCCTCGACCTGCCAAAAAACTCAACCATCTGACTGGCATTTAGATTTTTCCTTATTTTTGTGTCCCATGATGATCTGAATGTTGCTTCAGAAGCTTTAACTCACTGACACGAGTTAATTTACAACTGTCTTTAAAGTCCAGCTACGACAGCGGAGGACTGTTGATGTCTTACTTCAAAATAAATGCATTTTTTTGGGCTGCATACAGTTTGTCTTACCACTAAAAGCCATTTGAAGATGTTTTAGAAAAGCTTTCAAGACCACTTTTCACCATGGAAATATAGAACCTGACGTCACTGATCAAGGATCAAACTACTGTCAGAAAGTGTGTGTGTGTGTGTGTGTGTGTGTGTGTGTGTGTGTGTGTGTGTGTGTGTGTGTGTGTGTGTGTGTGTGTGTGTGTGTGTGTGTGTGTGTGTGTGTGTGTGTGTGTGTGTGTGTGTGTGTGTGTGTGTGTGTGTGTGTGTGTGTTTTGAAGTACAGTCCCCGTTGACCGTCTGCAGGTTACGTAACGCTCTTTATGAGACTCTCCCCTCTCCAGCGCTCTCCCGTTTTCCAAAGGAAACACAAGTGGAATTGTTCTAAACTGTGCGGCCCCTCGCTATCTCTTCAAACAGAACCTGAGTGCTTTTATGCCTGGAAACACACTTGACCACGCACACATGCACACACACACACACACACTGGTGGGCTGTGTTGTATAATAAGATAGATCTGCCTTTTAAAGGAGACACCTGCGTCATGGAGAATATGAGGTTTATGTCAGGTGTGTGTGTGTGTGTGTGTGTGTGTGTGTGTTAGAGGAAAGTGAAAAATCAAACATTTCTGATAATTGATTTATCATGGTTGATATTTATTATGCAAACATGATTTGGGCAGCAGTGATTCTATCCGTCATCACTTTTTGTGGATTAATGTCCAAGATATTTAATTTACTAAAACAAATGAGAACCTGTCACCAGCGAATGTTTGGCATCAAAATAGTTTGATTCTGATTTTTAGGTTTAGAGACGAAACAATTCACCAAGGAAATAATTGTCTAATAAATTGATTTATGAAAATGACGCTTTTAAATGTGAGAAGTCGCTGCTCTTGTAAAGTGATTCTTTAAGAAGCTTCGTAAAATCACCTTTGGCTGCGAGAACTAATGTCCAGTTTTTTTCCCCGTCAACAGTTTGTTTTACTTTGTGTGCTCGCTCATGGAACTTGTCACCAGTGATGAATTAAACAACCAGCTGCTTCAGACAAACCCTTTACTGTCCAGCTCTCGTACAAACTCTCTGAACAGGTGGCCAACTCGCTTGTCCACCTGTTCACACCCTCTCTACAACTTTCCTCGCCCCCCCCACTTCCTCTCACCTGTCTGCGGAGATGCCCACCACCTGTAGCATCATATGACAAGGTCAACGGGAACCATGTTGCAGAGGTCACCCACCGTGGCGACACAACGTGCCTTGAGTTCATCAATGCTGCCAAATTTTATTTCGCTTTTACTGTATGTTTTTACTTTTCAAAATTCCAGGACTTCCTTGCAGTGCGCTGCTAATTTCAGGATATCAGATATACTGTAATATCGCTGAAGTCTGAGTTTTGGTATCTGGGTACTTCATCACAACTAAATCTAAATGAGAAAGCAACATGATATTCTGTTGTTGTTGTTTTTTGCGTTAATGGAGGCATGTTGAAAGGCAATTTATTCTGAATAATTTCACTTCCTGTTGAGTAAACACAGCAGGTGAAATCCTCACCCTCTACTCTACTTTGCGGCCCGGCCCGTCTCTGTGTCTGTGCGCTCTGTGCCGGTTGATCTCCGCGAGGCTACCGCTGTTACATACCGGTCGTCAGTCAGACGCTCATCTGGGAGCAGTTTATTCCGGCTGCGCGATCATCATCTCGGCGCTCGACCATTATCAGCAAACCGCAGCGCACTCTTGAGGGCCGGGCGGTGCTTTTCCTTTGAGGTGCAGAGGAGAAAGTGAGAAGTCACGTGGCCATAAATGACGAGGCGGGTTTACAGAAAGTGTGTGTGTGTGTGTGTGTGTGTGTGTGTGTGTGTGTGTGTGTGTGTGTGTGTGTGTGTGTGTGTGTGTGTGTGTGTGTGTGTGTGTGTGTGTGTGTGTGTGTGTGTGTGTGTGTGTGTGTGTGTGTGTGTGTGTGTGTGTGTGTGTGTGTGTGTGTGTGTGTGACTGGTCGTATTTGGTGCGAGCGTTGGGTGTTTTTCTCTACATGAGCAATGCCTCCACTTGATTTAACATAGAATGAATCAATAAATCAAATGATATGTTGGCTCATCTTAATTTATTGCAGATATATTTCATGTGATATAACAGGTAAGGAGAAATTTTGGCGTTCAGCATCAGTCATTGGCCAATTGGTGTTAGAGAGTTAAAGGAAATATTTCAACACTTTTAGCTTTTCTTGCTAAGGGTTATACGAAAAGAATGATCCCCCTCTCCCTACAAATATGTAGCGCTTAGCTTAGCTTAGCATAATAACATCAAATGATCGAGCAAGGATTTTGGTTACCCTTGGACTGGGCCAGGCTGGCTGGTCCCATGCTTTCCTGCCTATATGCTAAGCTAAGCTAAGAGACTGCTGGCCCTGGCTTAATTTATGCCGTACAGATGTGAGAGTGGTGTTTCACAAAATGTTGAATCATTCCTTTGAAGTCTCTCATACCAATATTGGTATTGACCTCTGAACTGACCTCTAAAATTCAAATTTCATGCATACGATATCATTTTAAATATTTTATCTTGATAAATTAGCATTACATTTCCTCACATTATCGCATTATCATTTAAAGGCACTAAAGGTCGACGTTCAGCTCAGCGAGCGCAGTCGAGCGACTTATTAAATCAATGTAATGTGTAATAAAATAACAGGAGACGTCGTGGTTACTGGTTTTGTGCAGTGAATGGAACCATATCATGCTTCGTGTTGGACTGACACGTACAGTAATGATGGACTCGCAGACGTGCGTGGCCAAACCAACCCATCACCCCGTGTGTCATCAGCTGTTTCACACAAACACACCACACACACACACACACACTCATACATCTACTTCAAAACCACAAAGCTCTGTGGGCTGTTCAAATGTCCCGGCTGGTCGTTACGTTGATGTGTGGAGTGGTTTTGAACATTGGGTTTTTTTTTCCTCGTACGGTGGTTGAATGTCACACAGTTTGTGTTCTGGCCGGAGTCATGTGGGAATAAGTGTGTGTTTCAGTGTGTGTGTGTGTGTGTGTTTCAGTGTAAGGTATAGGGTTCGTTCGGTCTCTTTAAAAAGGGATTTTCCACTGTTGCCGAGGAGAAGGGGTTTGGTCCGACAGCAGCGTGACAGAGTTACAGTCATCATGGTTCCATCTCACAGGTATTGTTTCCCCTTGTCTCCATTATCAGGCCCCACACAGACACACCTGCCTTTGACGTCCCCATTGTGTCCTTTATACCACATGACCAGTAGTGCTTCGACACCCCCGTTATGTCATTTCTACGTCTTGTTCACATGAGCTATGAAAACCCCCCCCTGACTGTACGGGAAAAAATATCAAACTATTAAAAAGAAAAATCCTGCTAGGAATCCGGAAAAACCAACATTTTCCATTTCTGGAGACACATCACTAATCGTGGCAGTGTTAATACAGCTTCTGTCAGCATATTGATATGTTTACTCACATCCTACAGTATGTTCTTAATCATGTGTGACAGAGCGAGGAGCATTCAGTGATGAGGTTGTCGGATGTGACTGACGCTGACTCGCTCGTTGATCGGTTGCCTCACGTCTGACTCGCTGCGGATCGAGTCGCTGCGTCTGCACCGGAACCTTCGCGTTTCATCGCCGCTCGTCGCGGCCTGAAAAAGCTGATGACGTGCCGTCGTTTCGCAACAAGCGTTAATCTCACGAAGTCTCATGTTCGTGTCAGGGAATTCTTGAGTCTTGAGTCGGGCGTACAGTACACGCACATGTGTGCGTGACCATCTCCCGTCTTCCTCCCCGTCATTTGCTCTGCGACTGTGGCTACATGATGTTCACGTGAAAATCTGAAATCTTACATTGTTTGTACCGTCGGTGCCGCTGAACGTGTGCTGCAGCAGCCGCTGCCCCGTCCAGTGAAACTCTCCAGAGGAAGTCTGGCTTATTGTTGGCTCACCTTTCCTCGAAGCACACACTCCTCTTTTTCTTTCACCGTCCCCCTCCAAGCCCTAGAACTTCAGAGTTTCGTAAGCTCAACCCACACATGCTTACTCACTACACACACACACACACACACACACACACACACACACACTCCCACACACACACACACACTCCCATACACAAAAGTACACACTTCTTTGAATCTGTTGCACAATTCTTCCTGGGATAGCAAATGTAAAGTCTGTACAAAGGTTTTTTTAAATCTTTGACTCTTTGTATTTTTCAGTCACGACTTCTGGGACGACTCCTAGTCAAACATGAACTCTGTGTGTGTTTGTGTGCATGGATATATCTGTGTGTAAGTGTGTGTGAACACTATCTTTCTCCATTATGTAGCTGTTTCTAATGAAAGACATTTTTCATTCTAATGGGAGCGTTTTTTCTTCTTCTGCCCAGCGGGCAGTTAAACAGTTTGGACAGCAGCTCCAGTGTGAGCTGACAATTAAAAATAGTTGGACGGGCGAGTGCGCGTCGTGTTTTTAATGTTGAATTTATCTCCAAAGCAACCTAGATAATTGCACAATTAGTGGCTGAGAGTGAAGAAAGACAGGTTTTGTTAAACGGGATGTTTGAATATTATTAATTCTGCTAAAAATAGAGAGGAGGCTTTAATTCTGTTAGTTCCTCTGCTAGTGTTTCTCGCCTCCCTCCTCCCTTTGCTCCTCCATCTTTACTCCTTCCTCCTCCTCCTTCTCGGTCTTGGTCTAGGTCTTGACGGAGTTGATTTTTTCTGGGTGGTCCGTCCTCACGGACTTGTTGTGGTCTCCTCACCGTCTGCTCCAAACAGTTGAACCGTAACCGTGTGTCCTTCACTCTGCTTCCCATGTTCCCATGTTGTACTTGGTGAACCGCACTTGACATATACAGTCAGTCCACTTTGGCCTACGTCATAGTGCTGCAGCCTCTTGTCTTCATGTGGTGCGGCTGCAGACATTTCTTGAGGCTAACGGCAAATTGAGTGATAAAGAATCAAGTGTGTGTGTGTGTGTGTGTGTGTGTGGGTGTGGGGGTGAGGGTGTGTGTGTGTGTCCATTAGTGCAGGAATGCCGGGAGGAAAGGTGTGTCCGAGCTCGACTTCCCCCTATGGACTTGAACAGGAAGTAACAGAAAAGGGAAGAGTGAGTGAGAGGGAGGATGAGGAGGGTAGAATAATGGTGAGGAGGCAAAGACAACAAAAAAGAAACTTCTTGAAGCAAGAAGAACCTGACAAATGACGATCGAGTGAGTTTAAGGAAACCACAGATTGGCTTTATAGTAATAGGAGCTAGCTTTGTGATAATATTGTTGAATGGGTTGGGTAAAATATGGTTTCATCTTTATTTGGCAGGTTCATACATTCCAACAATTTCCAAGGAAGAATTCAGGAAAGTTATTTAGGACTAAGAAAATGCTAAAAGAAGGTACAATCCTCATTAATTCATTCAAATGAATGCTAATTTAAAGTCACATGGAGGTTTTTTAGTCAGTGTATGAAAATGTGTCTGTAGCATATAAATATATTTTCTAGTCACAAATGTTCAACAGAATATTTCACGATGGACGTTTTTCACTGCTTTCACACATTTCGCAGATGAAACTATTAAATGAATTAGACAAAGTGTTTGTCATATTAATTTGTATTGAAAGTTGCAGTCCTATATGAACAGATGAAACTCGTCACGACTAACTAAATTAGCTAAAACTTGTCTTTACTTTCTGTATCATTTTGTAACAATTCAAATTAAATAGGTTAAAAGACGATGGAGAAACTGCTCTACCATGTCCGTAGAAACTCCCTTGTTAATGTTTTGCTAAATGAAATGACCTTTTGTCCTCTCAAACACACAAAACAGTAGCTTCGTGGACGACAGTGAGGATGTAAACACACAGGACCAGAAATAGGTTAAATATGTCTTTCCTGTCCTTTTTAAAAAATAAATATATATAGCTGGGAGTCAGAACAGTTAAATCACTGTGTTTAGTCTGACTGCTTTTGCAGCCACAACACGCACACACACTCGGCCTAGTGCTTCAGGCTCGGTTTTCAACGCCACCTAAGCATGTTTCGTCCCCGCACACACACACACACACACACACACACACACCCACACTCTTGCGCGGTGATGTCATCTCTTTACAGACGGTGGATCAGACGAGCGTGACGATGCTCAACAAAGGCAGGAATGCTGCAGGTGTGTGTGAAGAAGACGCCATTTCAAAAAACAGCAGCATGTTGAGAACAGGGAGATACTGACACGGAGATAAAATTTAAAAAACTTCACCAGTATCTTCTTCACAGGCCCGCAGCTGTTTCTTTTTCTGTCTCGTCACTTTTTAAATTCCCTTTTTCTCTTCTGCTTTTCCCCAAGCTCTGATCGGTGTGTTCTGCTTTTTAATGCTCTTCAGTGCAGCATGTAGACATGAAATGTAATTATTTCTTGAAAATATTTATTCCAACTTTAAATTCTGTCAGTTGTTATACTTGTAACGTATTTTTATTTGTCTTAATATAGATTTGGGACGATCAAAGAATGACATCTGCTGTCATAACAGGATTAGCATTTGATAAACAGAACCTTTGCGTGAAGTTAAATTATCAAAATTAAGTGCCTTTTCATTTTTCTTATCAGCATTCAAGGACCGATTACATGGACCTTTATTCACTGATGGCCTGTCGTGGCACATTATCATCCATAATCATTATTATTCTGTTGCTTCTCCAAAGACAATAATCCGTACTTTTTATTTACAACAGATTTTCAAGATTATTATGCCTTTAAAAGAAAAACTATAATCTCCGACTGTACTTTTATTCATTTATTTTTTTTACATCTGGGGTTTCACAACTTCTATCTTACATCACCCTTTGGCACTTATTTCTATTGGTTACAGTAAAAAAAAAATTATTGAGTTGCTGGCTGGCAGATGTGGCGATTGTTTTAGTCCAAACATGCTACTGATAGAAGATTTACACTAGAAGTTTGGTCCTTTGCTAACTTGTTTTGTTAGTTTCCTTGTGTTGTTGATCATAGAAATTTATAAACCTTGCATTTTAGTTTGCTCAGTAGTGACGTTGTTCTGTCCTAGCGTTTCCTGATTCCGAAACAAAGCTAGTTTGCTGCGATATGCAGATGACGTTGCCGTCTTAACGTACCAAAAATTCCAAGGTACAGCAAACTTTCCGGTTTCGTAAACTTGACTTGACTCACTGCCACATCATGTGACTCAGTGGACTGATGTTTGTAGGCCGCTGATACAAGAGCCTTTAACATTCCTATTAATATTTGTCTTGGCGCTATTGAAAAGCTCCAGTAGTCACTTGTCTTTGTCTTTTCTCTCCGTCCTCCCCTCTGGTTTCTGGTCCAGCGTCAGCGGGAGGCTTCGCTGTGCTCTGAAATAGGACGGTGACCTCATTGTGTTGCAGCTCCGCCGAGCTCTGCTTCTCCATGTTGTTTGGATTTGGTCGCTCTCTCTCTCTCTTGCTCTCTCTCTCCTTTTTAACTCTCTCTATCCTGGACGTCAAATAATCTGATTACTGTGTAGGACAAACACTCACGAGAGATACAACTTGCGGGTTTAGGCCCTGTGGGTTTGTTTCACCCAGCTCTGATTGAACAGGGATTCCTGTTCTTAGTTTGGATGTTGCTGTTTTTTGTGTAGTAAAACCTTATTTTTAGAGGAATCATTCGAGTTTTGAGTGAGAATATTTTACCCAATATAAAAATTGGAGTTTTAGTTTGGCATATTTATAAAATGTTGGTGACACAACCCTGGTCATCTTTCCGTTCTGGCGCCTCAGCTGCCAAGTAAAATTTGCCTGGAATGATACGCAACTGTATCTCTGATGCTGCAAACAAACGATTGACAGTTGCCTAAAAGGTGAAGACATCGCCGTTGCGTTGACTGAAAGTTGGCCAACAAAGCAACAGTAATTAAGGAGACGGTGGAGTATTGGGATTGATCATTTGGGAAGAAAAGAATTGGGTCACAAACCCCAACAAACAATACTTTTTTGGCATTTTAAGCTAAATATCTAGATGTGAATTTCTAATTTGAAATTCTCTTCTACAATTGAATAAGATAAACAACTGAGCACACGTTTTCCTCGTCACGTAATGTGGGTTGGAAGTCATTCAATCTACCTGATCACCAGGTTTAGCTACTGACACACACACACACCCAGAAGGAAGGATTCCCCCTGAGGGGAAGATCACTCATCATTTTTCTATCTTTTCTCTCTTGTGTTTTTCCACCTCTTGTCTGTCAGATAACAGTTAATCTCCTTACCTGTCACTTCCTGCTAATACGCTCTGACTCGTCTGACCCTGCGGGCGCTTATACCGATCGTGGTGAAAGGTCAAATTTAAAGGGCGATTGTCTCAGGAATCGTACCAGGAAGTGAAAGTCTCTCCGATTTCATGTTGCTGGAACACGTAACCAACTTTGTTCCTGTTCTGTTCTCAGAGCTGTGAACTATCAATGGACACGTTACAGTGTGAGACGCTCTCCTCCAGCTGTTTGTTGTATTGGCACCTCGTCTTCTCTCCGGAGCAGAGTGTGTGTTTTCCATATAAGGGTGTGTGTGCCTTCAAAGCCTCCCTGGATTGTGCACTATGTGTGTGTGTGAGTGTATTTTAATAGATGCTGAGGAGAGGCTGCACTATGCCCATGTAAGCTCCGACTACACTGGGGAATTCAAGTCAGTCTGAAGACTCTGCACGGGCACTGATGTACTTTACACATACAGATACATACCTATATTTATATTTGTATATATATCAGGGTAGAATTTTGAGTTTTTTAGGTCCCATATGCATTTGTTATTGGAGCTGTGCTGATTTTTTTATTTGCAGCGTCATTCAACAAAGAATCACTCGTCATAAACGTGATAGGAACAGGGCTCCAACTGCTAAACACACACACACACAAACACACACGTGTGTACATGCCACAAGCTGTTTGAATCCGTCACACACACTCTTCAGACATTTTTTTCTTCTTCGTCGTCTTGCCTTCTTCAGTTTTGGATCCTTGTTGTTATTGTGCGTGACTCTGTCCTGCAGGAGGTTTCCATGTTTTGTCTAAAATTAGAAGTCAGTGGCTCGTCATGGGACCCAGGCCGACTGGAGCTGTGTCTTTTTGTCATGCGCTGACCCCCCAAGGCATTATGGGCCTTTAAAGATAATTTTGGGGGAAGAAGGAAATATGATATATTATACGTCCCGCTGCAGAGACTGTGTTGTTGTTATGATCGCGGCCGACTTGTGACTCATCGTGTTTCCTTCTTCTTCTTCTTCTATTTGTCAGGATGTACACAAGGAGAGAGAGTTGCGGACGGAGTTCAGCCGGGAGGAGATCAGGCAGAAGGTGGAGCAGTACAACTGTCTGACCAAAGACCACCTGAAGATGACACTGGTGAGTGGACAAGCACACACACACACACACACACACACACACACACACACACACACTGGCTGAATCGTTCCTAGCTGGATCTGTTTGGTCGCCGAGCTTCTTCCTTCCAGATGACAACATTAACATTATTTTTAAATCCACCTGATTCGCGCCAGCGTCAGTAAATCAGGGGCCGAGTCTTCTTCTGTATCGTGATCGAGATGGAACTGCCAGGTCACACAGGGTTTTTTTAAATTTTAATGTATGAAATGTGATGAGGTTTCATCATCCAGCCCCCCGCAGCTCCCAGCATTCCTCAGCAGTCACATCAGAGTGATGTGATGTTATTCCTGCTATTGTTCTCCCCCCACAGAGTTTTCCTTGGCAGTGTCTGAAGCTGTATTCACACCACGACGCACTAAAACTCTGCTTTTATATATATTTATGATATATATATTTGGTTTGCTGATTTTATCCGACCAACAGTCGGACCCAATCCCGGTTAAGCAGAATAAAAAATATATGGATGGATGGTTGGATTGGAAAATTAAATATGACAAAGACAAACTGCAAATCCTCATACTTCAGAAGCCGATTCAAGAGAATCTTTGGCATTTTTTGCTGATTTAATCGTTGATTCCCCAAATTGTTGCTTTGGAACAGAAACAGAACCTGAGAGCTGCTGCTCATCGCGTTGGAAGTCAGAGCTGATGGTTTCATGATGTGAATGAATGCATTCTTTTTTCCATTATCCAACTTATTTTTTTATTTTTAGTTCTTTCTTTGTCTTCTTTTATCTCTTCATCTGTGATGACGCCAGTTCCTCTGAGTCATCCTGTCTGGCTTTAAAACTTCTGTTCAAACCGATCTGGTTTGTCCACTTGTGACTTGTCACGCTCGACAGCCGCCGTCCTCCAGGCTCCAGATGGAGCGATGAGATTAAGATGCTCGTCCTCCGTCTGGGACCATCTGTCCTGCAGGGACACGCCGGGTTCACTGGGTGAACTGGTCTGGCGTGGAGGGATCGTACAGCACACGCTGTTTTAAATCACGTCATGTATTGTATTTTAACTATTTTACGTCAATATAATCTCTCCCTCTCTCTCTCAGGGCTCCTCCGGTGTGTACACGGGCTTCGTCAAAGTGCAGATGGACCTGCGGAGGCCCGTGACGGTGCGGGGGGGTCGGAGGGGAGCGGGGGGACCCGTGGTGGAGGAGGCCTTCTATCTGCCCCGCGGAGTCGTCAACACCCTCCACATCAGCTCCAATAACACAGTCAGACAGGTGGCCGACACACACACACACACACACACACACACACACATCAACTAGCTTCACTGTCTGCTGAATAACTTAATTAAGATCTGAGGACATATGGGTTGAGGTGGACGGTACACAGAAGCGACAGACGTGGAACTAGATTCTGTACATCACTATCACAAAAGCCCCCTTGTCACAAATATTCCTGTAAAGCACGTTCCTGAAACTTTAATTCCCGGGAACTAAAAGGTTCCTGCGCACTGTTGTTTATCTGTGTTTGCTCCACGATCTACAGAACACCGAGGGATTTGGCAAATTAGCCTGCCAACAAGGGATGGCTACAACCAGCTGTTCCACTCCAGTCCACCAGGTGGCGATAAATGCAGAATATTATACCACGATGTAAACATGGAGCACATTCAAATAGTGCTGCTGTGGATCGGATAACGAGACGAAACACAAGTAACGAAGCTTTTTACAAATTTGCTCGACTTAAAGCGATTGACCGGCTGAAATGAAACGCCGGAGCACTCGACCAATCGGGCGTCTTCAGCACGGCAAGCTCCGCCCCAAAGGTTCTTGTACTTTCGTCAAATACTACCATAGAGCAGGGACAAAAATTTAGAGTTCCTTGTCGCTAAAAGTACCAATGCGGAAATTCAGAAGCTTCATGTACAGTAAAGAAAGACATTTAAACAAATTTTTAAAATCATTTGATTCAGAAACATTTCAAGATGAAAGCGAGTTCCTGTTCCTTTTGATCACAAGTCTCCGTTTGAAGGGTAACTCTTTTTCAAATGTGCAGCCGCAGCCACAACAGTGGACCACGTCTGTCTGTGTGAGCAGCAGCTGCTGCTGTTGCAGCGATTCCTCAAATTGCTTTGGGAAGATAGAATCAGGAGACTTGGATCTTTATTTAAATAATCTGTCGAGGTCGTGTGAAGACTCGCCAGACAAGAACACACTGGAAACTGGAGCAGCCGAGGTTGAAACGCTAGCGTTTGTCCGTCTGTCTGGACCGTCATATCTGACTGTTTTGTTCTGTGTGTGTGTGTGTGTGTGTGTGCAGGTGATCATGGCCCTTTTAAACAAGTTCATGGTCGCAGACAACCCGGCCAAATACGCCCTGTACAAACGCTACCGCAGGGAGGAACAAGGTAAGACTGAGCCCACCGCGCGTGTGTGTGCGCGCGCATATATATATATATTTATATATATATATATATATATGTGTGTGTGTGTGTGTGAGAGAGAGAGAGAGAATGAAAGCGACAGGGCTTATGCCAAACTCTGTATCAGATGCTCTGGCACTGACATGGTGGCGACAATCTGTGTGTGTGTGTGTGTGTGTGTGTGTGTGTGTGTGTGTGTGTGTGTGTGTGTGTGTGTGTGTGTGTGTGTGTGTGTGTGTGTGTGTGTGTGTGTGTGTGTGTGTGTGTGTGTGTGTGTGTGTGTGTGTGTGTGTGTGTGTGTGTGTGTGTGTGTGTGTGTGTGTGTGTGTGTGTGTGCGCGCGCGTATTTCTGTATGCCTCGCCCTTACTTTGCTGCTCGTTGGATGCCTCAGGGACCCCCCCCCCCCCCCCCCCCCCCCCCCCCCAACATACTCACACATACACACACAGAATCAGCAGCTGTCGTTGAGTATCACATATTCGCGCCTCCAAGTAAAGAAAAGTAGTTTTATTTGCCTCATACACAAATTAAAAACTATAAAAACAAAGTCATGTTTGATGGTTGAAGAGTGGCCACTCTTGTTTTGTTTTTTTTATTCCCCATTTTCAAAGTCTGTAAACATTTTTGCCCCCCCAGACTTTTATATGTTTTCTTTTTCTCCCTTCAAAAGCTGCGTGTCACCGCCGTCGTACGAGCTCATTACTGGAGACGTACAGTTGAGACGGGCGGCCAATAAAACAGCTGCGTCTAGACACGTCTTAACAACAGATGGATTTTCAGACTGCAAATGTACATGAGCTCATATGTGAGAGCTTCTCTCCACAATAGTTGTGGTTGAAGCTCGATGAAGAGCGATGAAGACGCTGGAGCCTTTTTGTCTAGAAGTGTAAAAACGTCCGTGGCTTTCAGGATGAGACAAAGTGGCTCCGGTGGAGGTCTTTCGTCTGAAGGAAGAAAGAAAGAAATAATAAAGGTTTTTTTTGTAAGAGTTGGATGAGGAGATCTGTCAGTACGGTGGCCCTGAGAGGTCATCACTCTGCAACTTATGAAAACACGTGGGTGGAAACAGACACAACACAAGATTTCACAAACTTTACAACTCACGTGCGACTTTTAAGACAAAATTGCTGCAAAGTGAGAAACACAACAAAATGTAGAAATATGCTTTAAATACAGACAATATAGAAACACGACAAAATACAGAAAATACGACCAAAATCAGAAAGTCCAAACAAATATAGAAAATTCAACCAAACAGGGAGAACTCAAACAAAATATGAAAACTTGGTCTAACTCAGAAAACACAACCAAACATAGATTATTTAACTATATAACTGAAAACACAACTAAATACAAAAAACACAGCAAATACAGAAAAAAATGATCAAACAAAAAAAAAACACAACCAAATATAAGAAACACAGAAACAAGTGTCTCTCTGTCTTTGGTTGTGTCTTTCTCTTCACAGCATTTTCCCCCAGTTTGCTTGACTTTTCTAATTGTACGTGTGTTTTCCCAAGCTGCAGAGTTTTGAGTTCTCAGGGCCTCTTTTGTACTCTTTTGGGTACTTTTGTTACAGTTATAGTTACGAACATTGAACCATGATCAGAATCACTATCGATCTTTTAAAAGTCCAGTCTCAGTCTCACAACTCCATTTCTGTTTTTGTAAATTACTGGTCGTTAATGTGCCGCACCCAACACACACACACACACACACACACACACACACACACACACACACACACACACACACACACACACACACAGACAGAGTTAAATTTATTCTCCATGCCTCCATCAAACCACAAACATGCAGGCAGCACTGAGGTTGCTGCAATTAAATTGTGTGTGTGTGTGCGTGTGTGTGTGTGTGTGTGTGTGTGTTGCAGTGTACGTGTGTAAGCTGGCGGATGGCGAGCAGCCGTTGTTTCTTCGTCTGGTGGCAGGACCCAACGATGACACGCTCAGCTTCGTCCTGAGGGAACAACAGACCGGAGAAGTCATGGTAACATCACACCTCTCCTCTCTTCCTCTCTTCCTCCTCCTCATCCTCTTCCTCTTCCTCTCTGTCGTTTTGAAATCCAATCTGTCATATTTACATTTTTATTCCCTGATGTTTTCATCTCTCTCCTGTCCGCCACGACTCATCTTCCACAGTTCTTCTGCTCCTCTTTCTCCTCCTTCTCCACTTCTTCCTCTCCTCCTGTTTCTACCGTAATAATCTGTATCGACAAAGCACTTCTCAAACACAGTTATTAAGCTTTACAGTGGGAAAATTCGGGTGAAATAATTCAGGGTGATGAAATGAAGGAGAATCAATGATGATGAGAAGATAAAACCCAAAGAAAAAGGAACAACATTAGTCAAATTTATCAATAATAATAATGTAAATAAATATTGTTTCCTCAGTGGGATGCCTTCTCCATCCCCGAGCTGCGCAACTTCCTGCGGATCCTCGACAAGGAGGAGGAGGAGCAGCGGGAGGCGGTGGTTCGCCGCTACGACGCATACCGCCAGAGACTGCAGGAGGCGCTGCGGGACGTCCGGGTGCCTTCCTAGGGAATTAACCTCCGCGGAACAGGACTACTGCCCCCTAGTGGGACGGAGGAGGTGATTTATTCTTTCTTTTTTTAAACGGTGTAAATGTCGAGGGAGAGACGGATGTGAACGCAGAACGGATCCGGCGTATGTACGGATGGACAGAGGGACGATAAAAGACGACAAGAGGACAGAAAAAAAACTGATCTACAGCGATTGAAGGACAAAAATGACGAACGGACGAAGAGCAGACGGACGTTGTCGGAGTTTGTTTCAGCCGGGGGGTTTTTTCCAGACTGCAAACTTCTGCCTGCTCTGCAAACACCAAAGATTCAATGATTAGTGCCATATTCATATTTCATATTCTTCCCATCTCTCCGTCCGTCCCTCTCTCGTTCGTCGTCTTCTCTCACTTTGTCCTGCTGTCTCATAATTTATGCTGATTCCTCTTCATTTCCCCCATTTTTTTAAAAAAATTCATTCTTCTGAATTTCTGAAAGGCCATATGTTGAGTTTTATTTAATGATGTTTGTTTTTAAAGGTCTGTACATATTTTTTTTCTTCTTAATTTATATGGGTGAAGCTTTTTTATTTGTTTTTGGGGTTCGTATTTTTTTTTTTTAAACAAAGTCTTATTCTAGTTTTTATTCTACAGAAGCGGAGCAACAATTTGTTTGCTGACACAGACACAGAGAGAATAGTTCATCCAGACAAAAACAATGTCATATCACAAACATAAACAGAATCTGTTTCTATACTTATATGAAGGGAATTATAGAAAATAATAGGGAATAACCTGGAAGTAAATCTTAATTGAGAAAAAGGACGGGTAGCCGTTATTATTATTATTCTGATTCCATAGAGTTTTGGCCTGAACCTGGATGTTGTAGACGAAGGTACAGAAAAAAAGATTTGTTTTGCTGAAACATAATGAAACAGGAAGTGTTTGTGATAAAGAGAAAGAATATGATAGTAGTGTCTCAGATGAGAAGCTTGTCAAAGCAGGAAGTAGATGAAGATGTTTGGTTGCAGTCTGACGTGATTTTTGGATGGATGTGACCTCTGACCTCGGACACTGTGCGGTCAGAGGAGGGAGCGGACGACGACGACGACGACGATGACGATTGGCCGGTTTCTAGAAAGTTGACTGAGCGGTTTGGAGGAAGTAGAAAACAGACGTTAGACACGGCGGAAGGAAGGAAGGAAGAAGAAAAAGAGAAGAGGTTTAGTTTTGTTTCGAAAGAACAAAGAGGAGTCGATACACGGGAAGCTCGAGAACAACGACGACGACGACGGTGGCGACGTTTTTTCTCAAAGCACAAGTCGCCGTTAATGACCACGACCGAGGGAACAGCAGGTCTGCGAGTGCAGATAAAAAATGGCCGCTTTGTCCTGCTCTTGTGCGTTGCGGTGGGGTTTTTTTGTTCTCTTATCTCAAGTTGAAACGTGCGGCCGTGACCCCGTGCCGACGCTTTTATTTTTCCTGTTGGATCAAAAGGAAGAATTATTAGAGAGGAAGTTGAGACAGTCGGACGGAAGGAAGGAATCAGATTGGAGATAAACGAGCAGCAGCAAGTGCAAAAGTTCAAAGAGTTGAAGTCACAAAGGCCTTTTGATGGTGATGCAAGTAAAAATATCTGCCTTAAAAATATATATATGCAAAATCTTCTTTGGTATGTCATTGTTCATTTATGGTGTAGAGACCAAAGAGGCTTGTTTTCAGTTTAGTTTAGTAGAAAATGTTTGTTTTTTTCCTTTTAGAGTCTGTAATTTATTCTATTATGTGAGGAAACAGAGACGTATGCAACGAAAAATCACACAGACAATCAGCCTGTTCAAAATTATTATTATGATTGATCAAAACTGATGTAAAGTGATGTTGTTCAGTCAAAGTCAATCTGACTGTTGTACGACACCGCCGCCCAGTGGACAAACACTGCAACTATTCTCTCATTTCTGTGTCAAACATATTGATTATTATATAGATATTTATTTTTTATTTTTATTTTTTGTTATAACCAACCAAAGATATTTTTGTGGTGTTGCCTGGAGCAAAGAATTATATCAGAGGCTTCTTCCCACTGGAGGGAAAACTGTATTTAGTTTAGAGTTTTATTTAAAGGGGTTTTATACCTGTTATCAAACACTGGGTTGAAAACTACGGAGGCAGAAAAGGGCCAAGAAGATTTGAATCTTTCAAGTAGTTGAATAGTCACAATTAAAGGAGCATGCAACAATTTTATGAGAGATGCATTTTGGCATCAGAGAGGAAGAAATGGTTAAGTTGCATTATGGTAAATGTTGGTATCCAGAGTTTTAATTGTTTTTTTAAATAACTGGATTACCCTTAAGTACATTTTATTCATAGCATTTGAACTATTTAACTTTTCAGAATATCAAAGGTGATTTAAAGTTGTTAATTTGTAAAATATATATATATATATATATATATATATATATATATATATATATATATATATATATATAATAATAATATTTTCAGATGTATACATTTTTTTAAAATTCTATTAAAGTTGCTTAATTTTAATTGGTCATTTTTTAAATTTTTAAATTATAGTCAACTCATACAATAATGTTGCTTGTAACATTTCATAGAACAAATTTTAAGATGACAAATTAAAACTTAATTTGGGGCCAAGATTTTGCACAATTTCTAAAAAAATTATAGTGTTGGATGTTTTAAAAGATTTCAAAGACACGTTTCAAACTATTTTGGCCGCTTTTTTGCCTCCATGTATAATTTTAAATGATACAAAAAGTCTGAATGGAATCAGTTAATGAATCTTTAAGCCATGTTGTTGTTGTTGTTGTTGTTGTTTGAGTAAATTATAAACAACTTCAGCCGTGTAAACACATCAGACCAGACGAGTCGTATCAATCTTTTTTTTTTTTCTTTTTTGGGGGCGGGGCACTTTAATTTAAAATTCAGGGAAGACGGGTTTTTGATTTTTCTTTATCTCCATCTTGATCCGTAAACCACCGCCATCACACTTTAACATCTGATACGCTCTCAGCTTCATTTGAAAGATGTTGTTAATAAGCTCTACTATTATTATTTTTTTTTTTACATATTATATGGAAGTACATTGTGACAGAAGTTTCTTATTTTGAGCTCATTTGATTTTTTTATGCCTCAGCGAGCTTCCGTATGATTTTCTCTATTTCAGCTGTTGACTGTGAAACGTTTGTCTCTGTGCTGTACGTGCTGTACTGTACAAACCACTGGGGCTGTTCCACATTGAAGCTTTTCACGTTATCGTGTTCAGATTTGGAAAGTAGTTATAATATTATTTTTCAAAATGCTGTCAGATCCTGCTAAGTGATATAAATGAGGCTTGTTGATCAACGTATCTATGGTGAAGCTTTTTGGCCAGTAGTCCAAAAGTGTGAAGAGTGTTCATGTACAGTATGTCGCCTGTTATGTATTCAGAGATCATTCAAAATTCTTCTCATTCAAATTTCTAAAAATATTATTCTCATTTTTTTTCTAATTGTGTTCAATTTCACGATGTCGACACTTTTACTTAAAAAATCACAGATGCTCCTCATATGTCAAATGAATGTAACATTTTCCAGATTTTCCAGATTTGTCTTAAATGTTCTTTAAACTGAATATTTTTTTGAGTATGAGGATTTAAAGATGTGTGTTTTTGGCGCAGGGAAATGATTTGTTTTTGGTTTTTTTTTTAAATTGATTCATCAATTGTTAATTTCAGCCCTAAGAACCTTAAGTCATTAAATGAGTTGGTTGCTCCGATGTGTTGAGCAAAAAATGGGAAATATTTACTGTCTCCAAATGTTTTATTCATTATTTTGTGTTTGGCTGAAAGGTTTTTTTAAACAAACCGGTAAATGTCTTGTAAAATTAGATGAACTTCATGACAATATTGCATCCTACGATGTGTTTTATTATTTTGTTTCGTCAATGCAACAGGATCAGTCCAAGTTTATTAACGTCTACTTTCTGATTTATTACGTTCTGGCCAACACGATCAGTCGATAGATTTATGAGTAATTTGATATAAAATTCATCCGCAACAATTTTGGTATTTGAGATGTTTCTGGATTTTCTTCTGATGTGGTTCACGTCGTGTGTCGATGTTCCCGAGCTCTCAGTCGTTTATTTTCATGATCTTCATCAGTGTCGTCGTCTTCAGAATCAAAGAGAGGATGAAAAGACAAATCCTCTTAATCCAATCCACTAATCTGACCACTCCAGATTACAGTTAGCAAAAAGATTTATTTATATAAAGATTCAATTTGAGCTTGGTGTTAAACGTCCCGCTCTGTGGCCTTTAAAAAAAAAAAAAAAAAAAAAAAGCGGTTTCATCTGATGTCTCATTTTGTCGCAGGCGAACAGATTAAAAACTGCGGCAGGTTTTTATATTTTTATTTTTCTCTTGGAATTGAACGTGGCCTTTTCCTCGCGCAGAGGCAGGCGTCTCATCTTATTAAAAGTGGAATTAAAACACAGAGGTTTGTCTACTGGACTGTTTTTTTTTATCATCAGTTTGTCTATTCATTTGTAATTTATAATCTGGCCCCTACTTTGATTTACCCTAAAAACTGCATTAGCATTAGCAGCCCAGGATTATATTACATCCTTCCAATTCCAGCTCCTGGGATTCCTCAGACTATTTGTCTTTAACAATATTCTGGTATTAAACTAACCCCAAATAACTTTATTTATTGAGTTTACAGGATTCCCGTGAATCTTTTGTGTAGATTTTTACTGCAAAAAAACGCCAAAAAATGAAAAAGTTTCAGCCTCTGAAATGTGAAGATTTGTCGGTGTTTTTTTTTTCCATAAAAAATGCTAAGCTAAGGCTAACCAGCTCCTACAAAAGTCCAGTGTTCTAGTTTTATTAAAAAAAACATTGGCATCTGAGCTGTCGGTGACAATTATTGTTTTGTTTTTTAACAGTCCAGTGATGTCGTCAGTGATTTGGCAGCAACAGAAGCTGCAGCTCCTCCTCCTCGTGTCCCCTGGTTGACCTCAACTCAGCCCCCCCCCTTTAGTCTCTCAAGTACATTAAAAGTTGCAAAGCTGCAGGAACTCGGTTTGAAACAGAGACGACGCTGCCTTCAAAATAAAAAGCTCATAATGGCAGCTCAAAAAGCTCAAAAGCTCATAACCCTTCATTGGAGACAGATATTTGAATTGTGAAGAAGAAAAATAATAAAAACTATCATCGTCACCTTTATCCTTATCATTAATTCCCAGGTAATTTGCATGTAATGTTGTTTTTGTTTCGTTTTTTGCGGTCATTTGATTAATTGCTCATTAATTGCTCCCTGGAGCGATTGGGAGAATAAATGTAAATTTACAATATATGTAAGTAAATGAAACGCCAGAGGTCAGAAAGGTCAGAATTGACCTAACGAGTTAAAAAAATATATGACCCTTGCCATGTACATGTGTCAATTCCCCTCAGTAAAATAACAAAGACATTTTAAGCCAAGCCCCCCCAAAAAAACTTAAAACAAAAAGACGCAATCAATTTTTTACCTGAGCGTTTTATTTTGAAAGTCCCCGCCGGATGTGTGCGTTTACGCTGCGGCCGCCTTGACGCACCGTGAGAGTCTCAAACGAACTCGCACCGACGCGCCGCGACTCCGTCGGACCCGAGCGAGATCCACGACTGCGAGCTGACTCCGACATGTAAGTTCGTCTCTCCCACTTCATTCAAGTCAGTCAAATATGAAATCTAATAATAATAATCAGTTTGTCAAATTCTTTTCGGGGCTTTTGAGGCACGTGTGCGGGGCCAGAAGTTCTCACCTGACGTTCGGCTCCGGTCTCACACTTACACTCAAAAGTTTTTCAAGAACTTTTCAAGAAACAGAATTCAATAACTTCCGGTGCAGCTGTTGCCTGTTGAGGCAATTGAATAAAAAAATACACACACACACACACACACACACACACACACACACACACACCTACACACACCTGTAAAGTTGCCATGTTACTTGAAGACCACGTGACTGCCCTACTAATATATTCATATCTGTAATACATGCAGAATCTTAAGTGTCGAGTTTTTGCAAAAAAGTTGCCAGGTTCTTGAAAAAAAACCCACTTTTTAATTGTTGCTTGTGCATCAGAGACACTTTGCTTTTCTCAGCTTCTCCCTGGCAACACAGGATTTTCCTTTATTTCTATTAGTTATTATTCATAGTTTCTTCTTCCTGTCGACGATCTCAGTGTTTCCACGGACACCAGATGTGTCAGGTCTGCATTGCACAACCCAGGAATTATATTTATAGCGTCACAGCATTTACATTTTAAGGAGTAAATATATAGAAACTAACTCAGGCGCAGAGGAGGAATGAGGGTCGAGGACTCTGGTTGGCTGAATATTAGTTTTTTATTTATGGAAAACTATGGATTCCTCTCTTTCACAACAGAACATCGTCATGTTTTTTTTAAAATTTTGTATTCCCTCCCACACCGGACAGTGTGGGAGGGAATACACAGACTGTGTGAATGTTACAAGATGTCCTGTGTGAACTTTTTCTTTTACTTCTGACAAGAAGAAACAAGGAAGGAAGTAAAAAAACAACAACCCACACATGGATACAGTCGTATTCAATTACGTGAACATCAATATGTGGTTTTGTAGCCATCGTCCGACACAAGGTCAAAGTTCACTTCAGACACAAGGTCAAAGTTCACTTCAGCGTGTGTGTGTGTGTGTGTGTGTGTGTGTGTGTGTGTGTGTGTGTGTGTGTGTGTGTGTGTGTGTGTGTGTGTGTGTGTGTGTGTGTGTGTGTGTGTGTGTGTGTGTGTGTGACATAACAGACTTATCAGCTGCAGACAGTGAGTGAGATTTAAAGACGACACACAACAGAATCATTGAATCATGTGACTGATTCTTCTCATGAGTGAAATCAATATCTGTCACCAGGAAGTAAAACGAGTCCGTTTGATCATCGATAGATCGATGATGATGATGATGATGATGATGAATCTAAATCTAAAGTTAAGTCTTTAGATTGAGGATCTTGAATTTGTATTTATAAGCTTTTAAATGTTGTAATGTGATAGAATGATGTTTAATTCATTAATGTTATTATCCCAGAGTGATATCGATTTAAACTGTGGCCAAAATTTAACATATACTCTATTTTGAACGTATTAATTTTGATATATAGAGTATGTGTATTATTACACGTAGTATTATTATTATTATTACTATTATTATTATTATTAATATTTTTTTGGTGTCAGGTTGGGCAGGAGATCTTTGTTCGTGGCTCTGCTCGCCGTGTCTGTCGGACTTTACCTGCTGCCGTCTCCCATCGACCCCAAACCACATGTGTAAGTTTTACGCCCACAAACACACACACACACACACACACACACACACACACACACACACACAACCTGTTGTCGGTGTCTTGTCCCTCCAGGCTGAAGGGGCCCCCCCCGGCCCTCGAGGGCCCGCTGGCCGTCAACACCCGTCTGCAGAGCGGCCGCAGGCTGTTCAGCGGACAACTACGTGGCCCAGAATCCTTCACTGCCGACGAGAACGGTGCGTTCGCTGGATTTTTATGTTCCCGTGCATTCAGCGTTTGACTCCTAACTCGTCTCAGGGGTCGGAGGGTTCGAATGAGGCTGCGACGAATGATTTTTTTTTTTTATTATCAATGAAACTGTGGATCATTTTAACGATAAATGTGTGTGTGTGTGTGTGTGTGTGTGTGTGTGTGTGTGTGTGTGTGTGTGTGTGTGTGTTTCAGATAATGTTTACACGGGAACCGTGGACGGGAAGCTGTGGAGGATCGGTCCTGATGACAGCCTCACGCTCGTCACTCAGATGGGACAGAACCTGCCAGAATGTGGTTTGTTCCTCCCCTTCTTCTTCTTCTTCTTCTCCATCCTTCATCCTTCGTCTTCTTCAACGCGCAGTTCATATATTTCTTTCTGTCTCCGCGTCTGCAGGCAGCAGCACAGACTACGAGCCCGTGTGTGGTCGTCCTCACGGCGTCCGTCTGGACCGCCGCGGGCAGCTGATCGTCGCCGACTCGTACCTCGGGCTGCACAGCGTCGACCCGACAACCGGGGAGAAGACTCTGCTGCTGGCGAACTCCCAGGGTATCGAGCGCGTGCCCGTGTCGGTCTGCATGTTAAATACAGCTGTTTGTAGTTTCAATTCTGTGAAGCTTCCCTCCTTCGTCTCGTCCCGCCTCTGTCCTCAGGCGCCGACGGCGTTCCCTTTGCCTTCCTGAACGGCCTGGAGATCTCCCCCCGAACCGGGGTCATCTACTTCACCCACTCGTCCAGTCGCTGGGGGCGGCGACACGTCAAACTGGAGGTGAGCTGAGGGATGGATCAGGGAAATCTTCTTCCTTCCTTCCTCCCGTAAGATCTTTAAATGGATCGGGACCTGTTGTGACGTTCCAGGTGATCGAGCTGAACGCCCTCGGCCGCCTGCTCGCCTACGACCCTCAGACGGGGAGTGTGAAGGTGCTGCTCGACTCGCTCTACATGCCCAACGGCGTCGTCCTGTCGCCGGACGAACGCTTCCTGCTGCTGGCCGAGACCAGCATCGGGCGCATACTGAGGTGCGCACACACACACACACACACACACACACACACGAGTACCATACGTGATTACTTAAATGTCGTCGACTCTTGTTCTGCGCTCAGATTTTGGCTGAAGGGCCCGAAGGCCGGCACCAAGGAGGTCGTCATGGACAACATGATCGGTTACCCCGACAACATCCGCCTCAGCGACCGCGGCACGTTCCTGGTCGGCGTGACGACGCCGCGGTTCCGGAAGCTCACGCCCCCGTTCTTGGATCTGATCGCCCCGTATCCGGCTGTCAAACGCCTCCTGGCCAAGGTGAAGTGTGATTTCTTTTATTTTTTTTCGGTTTGTTATATTTTATAAATCAAATATTTTTGATTTGATAACTTCCTGTCAGCGTAACAGAAAAACTGCATCTTAACGGTCTCTACGTCTTTTTGTTAACTGAAGAAAACGAATTGCTCCAGAAAATAAAGTGCAGATGAATCGGTCGTGACAAAGATCTTGAGTTGAGACGAGATAATCAGTCACCATAACCAAATCTACTTTTTTTTTTGGAAAACGCTGCGTGATTCTCAATGATTTCGTCAATGGGGATTACAGAATAACAGGATTTGCTCCGGGCTGAGCCTGAGACGAGTGAGTGTGAAATCTGACTGGACGGGTCCAAGATCCTTTAGTGTCAGCACACAAGGGCTTAGTTGAACACACACACACACACACACACACACACACGCACACACACACGGGAACAGGTCCCAACTCTTTGCCAAGCGCCTTGAAACCACAGTAACCCCACGCCGACCTTCCCGCGTGTCCCAGGTGATTCCCCTGAGTTGGTACAACGTCCTGCTGCCGCGCTACGCTCTGGTGCTGGAGCTGGGATCGGACGGCGAGCTCGTGGGCACGCTGCACGACCCCGAGGGCCGGCTGACGTGGGCCGTCAGCGACGTCTTCCAGCACCGCGGGCGGACCTACCTGGGCAACACCGACCTGCCGTTCCTGCCCGTACTGGAGAGCTGATGACGGGGAGCCGCGGCAACGAGACGTAGACGTAGTTCTTTAACTTTTAACTTCTGGATTTTAAAAAGGTTTTTGTCAGAGTTCACATCTGGATTAATCCTCCATCGTCCGAGCAACGTTGCTCTGGGGGGGGGGGGGTCCCGAGCGTTCCCGGGCTCGGGAGATATGATCCCGAGCCCGGACGTCCTGCGGGGGAAATGCTTTTTTTTGGACGCTTGCATCCACGACCTCATTCTTTTGGTCACCACCCAGAAGTCGTTAACCACAGTTGTCGGACTAATCCAAGAATGTGTGTTAAAATGGTGCTAAAACGGATTCGTAGGTGATTTATCTGTAACAATGTACTGACTTCCTGCTGAGGACTTTTAAAATTGACCCTGTTGAGATGTGATTTTTAGGCGATTTGAAAACTATGAGAATGTGAAACTGTTTACACTTTATTGGAAAGTCAGATTTTAAAATAAATATTCTGTTAAATCCACTATTCACTGACCAAATCATCAGTAACAAATGTTTCCTTCAGATTCTAATTTTGTTCTGTTTGATAACTGTAAACTGAATTACTTTTGGTTGTTGGTTGAAAAAGAGAGAACATTTGAAGACGTCTCTTTGGCCTGGAGGTATTTAAGAAATTATTTTTGCCATTTTTCGACATTTAATGAAACTGTTTATTAATCGATAAAGTAATCGATCTTTGTTTTTCTTCTACTTTAGTGTGAAAACTGAAACTCTGAGGAGATGCTTTGCTGATTTCTGATCAGATGAGGTGAGTACATTTTTTATTATTGTATATTGCAGATGAAGAATAAGTTTAAGAACTGGCTTTGGGTTTTGAAGGTAAATCAATTAAATCTGACAAAAACCTGATTGAATTTTTCAAATGTTAATGTCAAATTTGAATAATCAAAACTAAGACAACTAATAAATTTTAGATACTAATAATTGTAAAAGATTTTATGCCTTAAAAAAGAAATGAAGAAGTCCACAGGGAAAAGATTACCGCAGCATTTTTATAAATGCTAAACTAAATAAATTAAATATAAAGAAGGTGGTGAAACAACTAAACAAGTCTTGTGTGATATCGACAATTTCTTTATTTGGACAAAAACACAAGCCAAAAATACTTAATCATCATCATCAAAAAACTACTCTGAAAGAAATCTCAACTCAAAAGGTGCCAAAACAACAAAACAGTTCTGACAGATTGGAAAGTGCATCAGTGAATTCAAACAGAGGACAAATAATCGCAGACTGTACATGTCGAGTTCTGTTGCGTTTTCATAAGTGAGATATTTGAAATTCAGTCCAGTCGGAAACAAACCGACTCCAGAGGAAGAAAATAGAGAGAGAGCTGACGCGGAGGAACAGATTCACAGATTCACAGGTCACAGACGTTTTCCTTTCTCTCTCGCTCGCTCTGTCAGTTAGAAAATAATGATTCACAATCGAAGTTAAAAACACAATAACAGACTCAGTTATTACAACAAATGTCAAACACGTAACTGGACAGAGATGTCGCCATTTCCCCTCAAGTCTCCAAATCAAATCTTTGGTTGGATGTTAAAAAAAAAAGGTTAATATCGACTCAAAATAACGGCTCGAGTCAGCCTTAAAGGAACAGTTCAAAATATGGGAAATATGCTTTTGGAGTTATGAGAAAAACACAAAAAAAGAAAGCCAAAACCCCAGCCTAGTATGTTTTTCATACAGATAAATGAAAGGAAGGAGAAGGTCGCATGGAAAAATATATCAAGTACAGATTATCTGACTTTTTCCTCTTTACTGGTCAAAATAAATATTTAGTTTTGCCTTAAAACGTTCTCACATAAAATTGTTAAAAACAAATTCTACATACATAACTTGCTGATTTAATTATTTTTTCATCAAAAAATAGTAATGATCCTACGTAGAAAAATTTCAATTTTTTTTCTGTCCAATCTCCGCATGAAATTTAAAACACGACCACACTGATAAATTAAAAACACAAGGACGACGAGAGATTAAAAAGACCAAAGGTTTTGAAAGTGACGACCGTTAATGCAACTCTTTCATTCATGAAATTAAAACGGACGCTTCTCCCAGATTAGAAAAACAACATTGAAATGATAAATAAGAGTAAGAGACAAATCAGTCATGGCCTTTTTAATACGATTTGTTTATTTAACTAACTATTCTTAAAAATAATTTCCTGACTTAAAGTTTCTACAAAAACAACTTCCTTTTCTCCCTCACTTCTAACGTCGGTCGACCAGTTGTGATCTTTGAATTCAGATTTGTCATTTATTTAATTTCTCTCGAGTTCTCGTCTTTTCCTCTAGAGTCGCCAGTGTTATGATTATTCTGTTCTATATCTAGTACGATGTAACTGAACGCTGTGGCTGGGGGAAGGTTTCAGGTCTTTAGGATCTTTAGCTCTCATTCTAGGCACTTTTCTTTTGGACCGTCTGTTTTATGAAGTTTGATTTTTCTGTAGGAGGCACATTTTTCATTTATTATCTATCATACCCTGTATGTTTTCCGTTTACTCCAGGTTCCAACGCATTACTTTTCCTTCCTGCGGATATTCGTTACCGTTTTCATCGATCAACGCCTTCAAAAACAACAACAGACAAATCGAGCGCAGGTTTCCCGTTTGATTAATAATTCCCTCACCTTATTTTTTTTCAAGCTTTGTGCAGGACAGTTAAATTGAATATAAGGGTCGTGTGACCGTGTCTTTTTTTTGTACCTTTAAAATTTAGTGTTACTCATATTCAACAGACATGAGTTTATCAAACCTTCCATAACAACAGTTTGGCAGCAGCCAAGGCTGAAAAGAAAAAAAAAGGTGATCCCTTCTTCATCCGTCTTGAAACTAGGCTCAGGACAGGAGGCCCGCAGACAAGGCAGCAACAGCAGGGAAAAGGCCGAACACGACAAACAAGCAGCCCTTCTTCGTCTTCTTCCTCCTCTTCCTCGTCTCACTTCATCGTCTGTCGCAGGCGGAGCCGCCCGGGGCCGTGACCGGGGAACATGTGGCGCGGGTCGAACGTGTACCTGAGGAAACACACACGACAGATTCAGTAACGCTCACATGTTAGAAAGAAACGGGTTTTAAGTTTGTTTTTGAAATTCTGAGATAAAAAAATGTGACGTCGCAGCGACCGAACAGACCTGGGGTCGTACACGCCGGGCGTCCGACACGACTGCCCGGAGCAGGACTGCAGCATCATCACCCTGTGGTTCATCTTCTCCAGAAAGTCCTGGCCAATGGAAGCCGCGATGTTGGTCAGCTGGTAGGGGTCAGCGGTGACGTTGTAGACCTCTACAAACACCTGCAGGGGGGACGAACACGGACCGTGTGCTGTCAAACTGTAGAACTGTTACAAATAAAAAGAGCCATCGAGGGGACAGAGATTTTAACGTCCTCGCTAATACCTGGTTGTCGTCAAACTCGCAGTACTGCAGGTTGGCAGAGGGGGCGACGGTTCGCACGCAGGCGTAGGTGTTGTTGTACGAGTCCTCACACACGCAGTCTGGGAAACACTCCTGAAGAAAGAAGAGGAGAGAATTATGTTTGTTTGTTTCTGATCCTTCTCTGCAGTTCATATTAAAGTTTTAATCTCTCTCCGTCCCGTCGTACCGACACTCCGGGTCCCAGTAGAGGGCAGGCGGGGTCGGACACGTTGCTCCCCTCGCCCTCGTACTCCACCAGGATGTCTGTTCTCCAGCTGCTGCTGTTCATCTTCCCCTCCTGGTGTCACACAAAAATCATCATATTAAAGAAAACCTTCCACAGACACATATCATTTTAAGCTTTAAAAAGGTAGATACATTTGTTAAGAACTGGCGTCACATTTTTCCCCAGTTAGAAAATCATCTAATCGGGTGTGTGACGGGTTTATGTCTCTATTTTCCAGTTTATAATCTATTCTAATCGATTAAGCCTTGACAGAAGAGATTAAATGAATATCTTTTGGCTTTCAACAGTAGTGATCTCACCATGACGGGCAGGAAGGACATGCCGTCCATCTGCGTTTTGTTCACGTTGTAGCCGGCGATGTCCAGGATGGTCGGGCCCAGGTCCACGTTCGCCACCAGCATCTGACGACGTGATAACAAGCCCTCGCATTAATATTAATTTCCTTCCCAAAATGATCCTGGAACCTGGTAAATTTGAAGTCTTTCTGTGTCACAAACATCTTGTCATTTGCGACTTATAATTTCAGCTTTGTCAAAATGAAGCCAGTAGTTTGTGGACTCAGCCTCAACAACGTGACCTACTGTAATATCTTGATAAAAGATATTGACCTTGTCACGGTCATACTGACGTGTTTATTCTGCATTGCAGCTTCTCAGCTCAGTTTTAAAAAGCTCCCAGTTTTGAATATTTGGCCTTCAGGCAATTTATTTAATGAAATACGAGTCCAATTGGATCTGTGATCACATTACTAATTTAATAAAGGTTATTTCTCAGCTCCAGAAGACAACAACAGTCTATTTAATTATCTAGTAGTTTACAACTGCATCCCATAAATGTCATCAGGAGGATGAAGAAAAGCCGAAGGAGCAGTTGTGTGTGTTTGTACCTGGCTGGTCTGGTTGGGTTTGATGTTGGGTCCCCGGACCATGAGAGGAACCCTGATGTCAAACTCGTAGAGCTGCCGCTTGTCCAGAGGAAGAGAGAACTGACCTGACGGAGGAGAATCCAGAAAGAATGAAAACAAAGAAACGAGAGAGAAGCGCACACACACACAGCCTGCACAAGAGGATTTTTTATATAGATATTATAGATCTGTACCAATGAAAGAAGCTCCAGAGAAAATACTTTTGTAGATACTGTAAATTTTTACGTCTACACGCGAGAGACTTACCCATGTGATAGCCGTTGTCAGAGGTGAAGAAGATGTAGGTGTTGTCCAGTTCACCTCTGACCTCCAACCTCTTCACGATCTTCTCCACCAGGTCGTCCACGGAGAGCAGAGTTCGCCACCTGCAGGTCACGATGAGTAACAGTAACGACACCAGACTGAGACTCCTTATCTAACTGTACAGAGACATTTCAAAATGAGACTGAGAGGAAGGTGAGGAGACAGAGGAGGTGAAGAGACTGAGAGGAAGGTGAGGAGACAGAGGAGGTGAAGAGACAGAGGAAGGTGAGGAGACAGAGGAGGTGAAGAGACAGAGGAAGGTGAGGAGACAGAGGAGGTGAAGAGACTGAGAGGAAGGTGAGGAGACAGAGGAGGTGAAGAGACTGACCGTTTCCTGAAGGCATCGTCCAGAAACTGAACAGAGGCGTTGGACATGGGGGTTTTCGCCTGTCTGATGAGCCAGTGTTTGTCCTGAGAAAAAGAAAGAAAGTATGAAGAAAAATACTAGAATGTCACTGAGCAGAAGACAAAACTCCGCCGAGAACAATCCTACACATGATCGATGGTAGAATCCGCCCCGAAATATGTCATATTTGTTTGTTTACTCTGCTAAAACCATCAAAGCCATTTTTATCTTCCTGAATCCACTTTATCTCAGCTACACATTAATGGTAGTTGCGGGTTCAAACGCTGATGAAATCTGTCCCACCTTCCCGTGGACATTGAAGTTGGGGTCTCTGGGAGCCTTGGTGGTGTTAAAGCTGCCCTGGTACTGGGGGGCCGCGGTCCAGGGAGAGTGGGGAGCCGGCGTGGACACCATCATGAAGAACGGCTGGAAGCTGGACTTAACCTGGAGGAAGTCCAGAGACATGTTGGCCTGAGAGAGAAGAGAGGGAGGGAGGAGACACTGAGCGTTGCATCATTTACAGATTTGTGTATAATTATAATGGATTAATTAGTCAATGGGCAGACGCATAAAAAAAATATATAATACAGATATTTATATACTGTAATAATGTGTGATGCTCACCAGCACGTCGGTCAGATAGTCTTTGCTGTAGTCGGCTCCATGTGTCTTTGCCTTCCCGTTTATGGACAGTGTGTAGTTGTAGTATTTAGAGTTCTTCTCCTGAAAAATACAGAGGACGGTTTTATATGACGCCATAAAAGTACTCTTGTTCACATTTTCTCCAAGTCATAAATTATTTAAACATAATCACGACAGCACCCGTCATGAACAGGAAGTGAGTCTTACCAGTCCGACCCAGTAGTTCCATCCTGGAGGAACGTGCTCCACTCCTCCAGCATCTGAGTGACCGTACTGAAACACAGACACAGTCAAATAAACACTTTTTAATGTACACATACACAGAATATCATCATATCAAAAATATGATAAGAATGGAGCTGTTTTGATCCTCAGGTGGAGAAATTAAGTCCAGGACAAGAAAAGGAGGAAAAAAAGATACAATTACCAGAAAATGACCAAATTTGTGCATAAATTGATGTGCAAATCCTCATCAGAGCAATTTTTTAATGCTTTGATCACTCATGAAAATACAAAGACAACATACTTTCTCATAATGTTTGGTTGATTAAAGTGTGGTGTGACCACAAGATCGTTTGCTCTTATTCATACAAATAAACACAACCCGCAGATTATTGGCCTCGTTCCTCTTTCCACGGCAAACCTCCTCTGAGCACTCACTCTCTCACTCTCTCTCACTCACTCTCTCACTCTCTCTCACTCTCTCTCACTCACTCTCTCACTCTCTCACACACACACACACACACACACACACACACACACACACACACACACACACACACACACACACACACACACACACACACACACACACACACACACACACACACACACACACACACACACACACACACACACACACACACACACACACACACACGTAAACATGAACTTAGTGGGAATTCACGTCACACGCTTTCCACTCTTAATTTTTCAAAGAACAACAGGAAGTGAATCTTTGTTCTGCAATCAGCAGACGTAAAACATAACCAAACCAAACCACGAAAAGAAAATAATCTCACTCCCTTCAGGGGCAGCTGTGGCTCAGGAGGTCGAGCGGGTCGTCCATTTAAATCTTCCTCACCTGGTTGAGGTATTTCCCGGCGAAGAAGGTCTGGTAGCCGGCGGAGTCCCTCAGCAAGGCGGGGAAGGTGTGGGCCTCCTCGCTCTTCTGCCAGGCTTTGCTGCTGCAGTTCCCCTCCAGGGTGTTGTTGATGACGTGGTGGTTGTGGGGGTACTTCCCCGTCAGGATGCTCGCACGACTCGGGCAGCACAGCGGGCTGGCGACAAACTGAGGGGAAGGAAGGGGAAAAAGTCAGGAGAAGGATAAAGCAGAAAACGGCTCGGACGAGGCAAAAACATTGCGAGTGACGGTGACGACAGGCGATGATACTCACTGCATTCCTGAAGGAAATCCCTGCGTCTCCGATGAGTTTCTTCGTCTTGGGAAGTGGATTCTGGAAGGAGAAGAAGATTTGGTGCGATGAGCAGGTGGAATTTTTTATGTTTTATCATTCGACAGATATTTAACTGAATCATTTACTGACTCTTGTCACCAGGATGTCGTCAAAATGTTCAACAATAACACAAGTTAGTGCAGAAGCTGCATTCAAGACTTGACAACAGAACTTGGACCTATTTGTGAAATCTATATAACTCTCCACAGGAACAAATATTGACATCTTGAACATCTTACTTTAATTTTTAAAAAATGTAGTCAAATCAAACTGTAACATGACAACTCTTTGTATAATGTGACTTTTTTACGATTTAGTCATCTTCAGATAATACAGTTTACAGATAATCATAATTCACTCAATTAATTTACCTTTTAACAGATTCAGAGTAAATTCTAAAAAACAAATATTTACTTTCAATGATATAAAACAGAGAAATTAAGCAATTCTTACTATCGGAGAAGGAGGGAACCAGAAATCTGAACAACAAGGAAGTTTGTCCTTTGAAAGGATTATTGATTATTGAAAAAGTTGCAGACACATTATTGTGGCCGTACTTATCTGTAGGGCTGCAACAGTTCATGGATTAATCGATTAGTAATCGACAACTAAAATAACCGCCAACTATTTTGATAATCGATTAATCGGTTCAAGTCTTTTTTTATGGGGAGAAAAAGACAAAATTCTATGATTTAAGCTTCTTAGATATGAATATTTTCTGGTTTCTTTGCTCCTTTATGACAGTGAACTGAATATCCTTATCATCTCTGGGTTTGGGGGAAAAAAACAATCAACATTTTTCAACATTTTATGGACCAAAATCTAATAATGGAGAAAAATAATCGACAGATGAATCGATTGAATCGAAGTAAATAAATATGAATGTTTGACTGTGTTAAGTGTTGATGTGACACAGCTTTTACAGAATAGAGTGTATGAGAAGAAGCTGACGTGATTTATAGATCTTCAATTGACTGGCTTGTTGTTTTCCCTCAGTGGACTTCGGACAGACTGGTCGTGGCAGGGGGAGGGAGGTTGTTTACTGTGACAGCGGATCGGAACTAAGTGATAAGGCTGCTGACTGAATGATGAGTGCAACCAGGAATGTGGTCCGTCAGCTAAAATGAGCTAAATGTCTCATTAAGACCAAATTACTATCACATTTCCCCCCTGCCATAACGGAAACAGTAAACATTAAAACGTGCAACTGACCAGCCCCCCGAGAGCGATGTCCAGGTCGTCGGTGAGGATCAGCACCACGTTCGGTTTCCGGTAGAAGGTGGCGGACGCGCCGCTGCTCGGGTCGCTCCGCCACAAAGTGACGCAGATCAGGAGGCAACTCGACAGCGTCGGCCGACAGCGGCGGGTGGGGAACATGTTTGTGGTCCGTCACAAAGAACCACGGGGGCCCCGGTCCGTCGTCGAAGTGTTGTCACGGCCAGCTGCGGAAGACAAACAACGGACAGACTCTCCCTTCTCCTCGGCCCGAAACACTTCCGTGTTTTCTGGTCATATGCTGCGCGGCTACGGAAGCCAAGTTGGCGTCTTATGTATAAACGCGATTATTATATCCCCTGCGTGACTAACGTGTAGAAATAACTCCAACGATTAATATTAGTTACTAAACTAAGTCTTATTACTGGATTGTTGTAGTTAGTTTTTCAGCTAATAAAAAATAATTTCTGCCATAAAAATATAGAGAATATTAGAATAGACAACTGTTTTCCACTCTATTATTATTAGACAGCAATCTCAAATGGTGCTTTTTCCAACAAACTCCCCAAATAACAATGTTTTTACAGTTTTTTAAATTTGAGAATTGTCTATATTATTGAAAATGATAAATCCAATCAAATTTTCAAGTTTTTAAAAAAACTTTGATAAATCAACCATGGCGATAAATGGACTGATGACTGATAAATGGGCGATATTAGCTTAATGCTGATATATTGCATTATCCAATAAGCAACAACTAATTGCAGTACACAATACAATATGCGTAGATATATGTCTTATGTAACAAAAAAAACAAAAAAAAACGAGCTAACTTACTAACTAACTAATGAACATATACAGATCTAGGGGAGGTGGTAAAGCATATTATAATTTTTATTTCATATTAACACGGTGTCCAATGTTGTTTTTATTGAATGTCACATTTAATATAACACGGACGGTGCCTTAGCTACTTCCTGGCATTGTCCTACAAAGTGAACGCTGATTGGTCGATATTTTTTTCGGCTCTTCTCTGATTGGCCAACGCAGCAGCAGCAGCAGCCCGTTGCACCTTGATTCCACCTGTCGCCGGTCCACCTGCTGGAGAGAAAGTTCCGCGGCTCGCGGGGATTGTAATTTTGATTTCATATTAACACGGTGTCCAATGTTGTTTTTATTGAATGTCACATTTAATATAACACGGACGGTGCGTTAGCTACTTCCTGGCATTGTCCTACAAAGTGAACGCGGATTGGTCGATATTTTTTTTCGGCTCTTCTCTGATTGGTCAACGCAGCAGCAGCAGCAGCAGCAGCCCGTTGCACCTTGATTCCACCTGTCGCCGGTCCACCTGCTGGAGAGAAAGTTCCGCGACTCGCGGGGAAGTTGCTGAACCGGAGTGGGCTGCTCCATCCTGGAGGGGGAGGGAACGAGTCCGGAACAGAGGAAGGAAACTCAAAAAGAAAAAAGAAGTTGGACGAGTTTCTACCTTTCGGCGGAGGAATGTCACGCTCCGGAAGCAGACACACTCTTCCAGTTGATATTTATAAAACATGTCGACGTTAATTTAATCTACTCTGTTCGCACGCAGAAGAAGAAATGACGTCGGAGCTCGGAGCGAACGCGAGCGAACAACTTTTGGAAGTGGACATATCATGCGGCGGCGCCTTCGTCACCTCCGCCGCCCGCCGGCAGGACGACTTCTGCGGCTTCCAGCGGTGGACGAGCACCGCAGAGGCACCGCCGACGCCGCCAGGCGACACGTCGTCACCTCCGGGTCGGCGGCCGCAGCGGGAGGTCCCCGGAGTGCACGGAGCTCCGCCCGGCACCGTCACTGGTATTCCTCCCGCTGCCAGCCACCACCGGGACACTTACTCCACCACCACCACCACCACCACCGGCGGCGGCGGGGGGGGCGGGGACAGCGACTCCGAGTCCCAGTGCGACGGACTGCGAGCGGCGAGGAGCTCCATCGTCGACTGCCTGCTGGTCGAGCTGTACGAGACGTGCGGCGGCGGCGGCGGCCGCAGGCACGTGGACAGCTGGGACAGCTCCACCGAGGCGTCCGGCTCGGACGCGTTCCTGGGCCGCAGCAACTCCGGCTCCAGCTTCCTGCAGGAGCTCCAGGAGAAGCACACCAGGCGGCACCAGGTCAACTACCTGGCCCAGAAAGGTGAGGGGGCCCGGGGGTTGGGGTCAGGGGTCAGGGGGCCTCAGCAGGCGTTTACAACGACATCATCAATGTGGATGCTAAAAAACAAAAAAAATATGCAAAACAAAGTTCTACTTAATTTGGCATTGATTAGCTTGAACAGTTTTAGTGTATATTATTATATTAAAAAACACAAAAGTCCAACTCTCCATTTCCTCTTCCAGTTGATTCTCTACCCATCTTTCCCTCCTGATAATTAAATATAATATAAGTATACTCATATACTCGAGTCAGTGCCATCTATTGTATACAGTAGCAGAAATAACTGAATTGCATTATGACCGTGACATAGAGAATCCAAATCAAATGTGCAGCGGTGATATCTGGCTGATGCCTGATCTGCCTAGTGAGGTCAAACCAGTCGCAGCTGCACGATTACACTGTTTCTTTTAGGAAAACGTAAAAAAAAAATGAGACTTAAAGCGACAGGGGTCTGACATTCATTCAAAAGAAGGAGCTTGTCAATGATGGTTCAGTGAGATCAGATGTCAGAGGAAGGTGTGCGGAGACCTTTACGTACACAAACACACACACACACACACAGAGGAGGAGGATTAGTGCGTCGCCGACTGTCTTGAAAGGCACGTTTCTGTGAGCGCCGCCACGCTGCCATTGTTTCCTCTGTCACAGTGGAATCTTCCAGTAGACGCAGCCCGGGTCTGTGAGTTTCCCTGTTTGCCTTACACACACACGCACGCACGCACACACACACACACGAGAGAGACCCGGTCAAAGTAAAACAATGTGTGAGTGTCGGCACCCTAGAGGAAGAGAACTTGTGACCGCTGTCGCTGAATGTGTCGTTAGAGCTTTAAACCTGTCGTATATTAAGCAAACTAATAAAGTAATGATCACACAACTGGCGTGAAGTTTCCTTCGGGGAAGATAATGTCTTGCTCCAGGATCTGCCGGTTGGCTGACCTTTGACCTCCTCGTGTCTGAGTTTTCTTTCTGTTTTGTCCCAGATTTTAAACTGTGTCACAGCGAGCAGATCTTTTCTCCAAACGGGAGAAGCGTTTGTGTTTTCGTGTGGTGACGCTGGTGCTCTGGTTTTCATTCCCGCTCTTCGCCCGCGGCTCGGGAAAAACCAGACGGTCACATGTTCGTCCAAACTAAATCAAGTGGCTTTATTCAGAACATGTCATATTTTAAGACACACGTGCATGAATAATTATCTGTCCCTGTTGTGTTTCTGAAACAGGTTTTTTTTTTTCCAAATATGGGTCAATGTGCATTTCTGAGAAACACTAAACTTTATGTTTAACTGTTTGTACAATGTTTTGGTCAAACAAATATTAATTTTAAACATTTATAGATTAGAATATTGTCATTTTATCAATTGACATATCACGCAGCTCGTGTGATTATTGCATTAATCTATAAATATTTCTGTTAGCGTAAAAATGTCAGATGCGTTCATGTGCTCGTAGAAAATGTCGGACATGCAGAGTTTTAACTTGTTGATGTGATATTTCTAAGTGGGAGATTAGTTTTAATTCCCGCTTTTTCCAGACTTCTCAACACTAGAAGTAAAGTTTGCCTCCGATGATTAAGCTTTGATGTTTTTTCCGTGTTCACCATCTTTCTTTCTTCCATTTTTGCTCCTCCAGCCCCCGAGGAGCTGAGGTCGATCATCCAGGAGGTGAAGTATCGCTCGGCGCTGCAGTCGGCCAAGCTGCTCCGCCAGCTGAAGAGACGAGACCGACTCTGTCACAAGCTGCAGAAGAACTACGACATCATCACGGCGTGTCTCCAGGCCGTCTCGCAGAAAAGACGTAAGAGTTTATTCACAGTCTTCGCTTTGCTTTAATACTACTTTAACTGGACCCCGACCGATATATCTGAAATATATATTTCACATTTCAGGTCAAATAAATGTTTATTTTTTTAATTCAACTCCCATTTATTTGGTTGTATTTGTAATTTATTCCAATTTATAGTCACTATTAATGATAAAGTTAATGGTTTAACTAAAATATCAATATATAAATCTTTTTATATTTTTAAATAGAAGCAAAATAGGCAGCACAAACAAAACGTTTCTTTTTTTTCCCTTCTGATCCACTTTAATTCCCCTAAAATCAAAATTTTTAAAGCCTCTTTAAATTTTGTATTTTCAATCGAGCACAAATATATTTCTCTTATGTCATATTTGCAAAAATATTGAATACAGGTCTCTGCGAACCAACTACAGGCTTAAACCACAGAGTAAAACACGTGTATAAATAACGTCAAAGTGCAAAATGCATCGCAACGTACTAGTCGTCGTATCATGTGCTAGTATGAAAATTATTACTGATTTGAATTTACATAGTGGACTGTGTGGCCCAAAGTTCAAGTCTCGTGAGAAATTGTATTGTTCATTTTCTTATCCCGGTCTCCATACTTCAGCTGAACGTTGTGTTATGTAAGAGATGTTTGTAATAGTAATCTCATATTTGAATATATATATACAGGAAATTCAAAAACTTTGTATAACAACAGATCTAAATCAATATCATTGTCCTGAAACAGTTAAAGGTCCAGTGTGTAAGATTTAGGTGCATCTCCCGGCAGAAAAGGGAATTTATTTATATTCATATTTATGTCTTTGTTAGCGTAGAATGAGCTCTTTTACAGTATATCTACATCAGGAGCAGAGTCAGTCGCCATGTTTCTACGGTAGCCCAGGACGGACAAACCAAACCATGTCTCTCCACTGGAAAGACAGAGGGTGAGGTCGAATTGTCCTTCCTATCTACTATTCCTTGACCTCAGTGGAAAACGTCATAAGGTCAAGGAAAGGTGTAAAGGAGGACTGATAGGACTTAGGAAAAGCCGACAGCACTGCTCAGAGAATCAAATTCGACTATCACCAAACTACATCATCACGCGGCGGCGGATGTTATTGACGTGCGTGTGCCGTGGTGAAACTACACATTTCCGAAGATGGACTACAAAAAACGCAGCGGCTCCATCAGCATGTTTTTAGTGTTTTACCAACGTGTGACATCAGATGTAAATGATTCATCGGCAACAGTTACTGACATGATGACGTGCGTCTCTTCTGGGTCATATTCATACTCTTCTACTTCTTCAGATTGAATCGTTTACGTCCGTGCATGGTATGTCACCTAAATATCGCTGCCGCAATGAATTGTGGGCCGTCTATTTCTCCTAGGGACGCATTGAAGCTCCTTTCCTAAGCATTTAGAGAATCCGAACAGCTCTCATAATGACTGCTGATCAAATACTTCCGGGTCACGTCAAGATTTAGGAAACTTCCAAAGACAATTTGACAATTCGACCTCATCCAGAGTTGAGGTCGAGGGGGGTTCCAGGTGGCTGCAATATGCAACGTCACCACTAGATGTCACTAAGTCTCGACCCTTTAACTTGGTGCATGTTATTTACTTTTGCTTTTTCATTTTTTAACTGTGTCCTTCTTTCAACATGCAGCCTTCTGGCTCACATGGAGGTAGGGTGTACAATTACACACGGGTGTTTTGCATTATTATTATTAATATTATTATTAGAATAAGGCATTTACATGTGAGGTTTATGGCCTGACTGTGCCATTATTTCCAGTACATGGTCAGTGTTTCACGCAGCTCAACTTTGGGTAGAAACGGTGAAATTGTCAACAATAAACTTCTAGATTCAGCTTTTCGTTTACTCCCCAGGGTTGAGTGACATTTTGATATTAGATATTGATCATGAATCATTAAAGTTGTTCCTGAAGCAGAAACGGCAAATATTTACCTCTCACACTGATTCTCTCTGTTTGACATCTTTTGTAAAGTGAAAATGTTTTGCTTTTAAACTGAATGGAACAGAATAAATGATCGACAGAGTAACGGATAACGAGAAAACTCTGGTTGCCGCCGCTGAGGAGACGATCTAACTTGTCCCAGATTTTAGTTATTCTTATTTGGCTGCAGGTGAGAAAAATCAAATGCTGAACCACTTCATGAGCCATAAGATCCAGTGGGACTTTGTCGTGGCATGTTTTTTTGTTTTTTTTAAATGTTAGAAAAATAAAATATTTGATGTGCATGAAGGTCGTTTAGTCTCAATCTCACGGTCAGAGTTTCAGCCAAATTAGTTATTATTTATTCCTGTCTATATATATATATATACAGAACATATTTGTATGAGCTGGGCAACCCAAATTTTTTTTTTAAATCCTCTCCTCCACCATTACCTCATCCCTCTGTCTCCTCCCCCACGTGCCTCCCCACCATCCTATACCGCATCTCTGCCTCCCCCCTCCCTCCTCCTCCTCCTCCCGGTGACGCTGCACCGGAGGAGGAGGAGGAGGAGGAGGTGTAGAGGCTACAGCATCAGCACCAGCAGCACTTTACTTACGGAAACCGTTTTTGCTCAATCGTATTTCAATATTCGAGTCGTCGCTTGGATTCGTGTCTTCCTGGAGCAGCAGCAGCGTGGACGATGACCTGAAAGGTCCGGGGGGGGGGGGGACAAACCGTCACCGGAAGAGCTTAATCGATTATATTTTGGAGCAACGCGTCTCGGAGCATCATCAGCGCGGTGCCGGTGAAAGCGATGAGCTGATCGAGCCGAGCGGACTCGGTGTCCTTCCCCCGATGAGGCAGGAGCGGCTCTCCGCCGCCGCCGGCCGGAGGCCCAGGCCGAGGGCGGGCACCAGGCAGCGGCTGCAGCAGCAGCAGCAGCAGCAGCAGCTGCAGGGCTCGGGAGGGGTCGGCAACATCATCAGCAACGTGCTGAAGAAGCGCAACGGCATCTCCAGGAGCGCGCCGCGGCTGCTCTGCACCTTGGAGCCAGGTGACACGCGTGACGTCACACTGCATCATATGTGTGCTTGTGATTTGGAGAAGAAAATGGAAATGGGCTGTAAACAATATATATATATATATATGTGGGCATTTGCGCAGCGGCTACTGCCCTATAAATTGTTTATTTCCCTTAATACTTTCAAAAGCCATTTTAAAGCAGATTGCATTGTACAATTGTTAAATTATAGAGTCCCAATAAGATTTTTAGGTAATTATTTGCCCAATATAAGGTGATATATGTACCAGTACACATACCATTTTCATTGGCTGTTGAGATTGTCAGCTGAAAAAATCACTTTATTTTGCTTTAATTATTATAATAATTAAGGACTCAGATGAGCTCCTGTCGATCCGATTGCGTGTTGAACATCCAGTAAATCGTCATCATCATCCTCATCATCAGAGCATACGATGATACAGTGATGGATTAGATTCAGGTGTGGCCGCTGCACACTCACTTCATGACTTCACTTCTCACACATTGTTGGATGCACTGTACAAAAAAAACACACCAGATGTTGCACTGCAGTTTGTACTGTCCCTGGAATGTGCACATACCGTTTGAAGAAATAACGCATACAGTAACAATACATGGGAGTCCTGCATTGATTTTATACCTCTAGATATTTTTTATATGGACTTTAGCTGTTTTTAATATATATATATATATATATATATATATATATATATATGTATTTATACATATATATACATTTGAAGTTATTTTTAAACTCATAATTTATTTAAGCTGATGGATCTTCACACTAATGTATATTGCACTGTAGTCTATCAATACTGATCGATTGATCCAATTGATTTCTAACAAAAAGAAAAAGGGAAGAGGTTAAAAAAATAACTTTTCTGGTTATATATTCTATACATATTTTTTGTTATGGTGATGTAATGCAACAGGGCATCTTGAATGAACAGATTCCATCCATCCGTCCTCCACCTGTCTGGTTTAATTTCAGCTGAGAAAATGAATCTGTGCCTCGTGGTGATGGCGGTTGGTCCTCCGGGGTCTCGAACCTTTGTGTCAGTCGACACTAATCCGTGAGAGGGGACGGGAAGTGGGAGGGTTGTTTCCGCGCTAATCCTCTCGGCTCAGGGACATGCAGCATGGCGCAGGGCAGAGGAGGCGCAGAGGAGGAGCGAGGAGCAGGTCAAACACACACTCTGTCTTTTATTCTATTCTATTGGAGACAAGAAGAGAAGAAGAAGAAGAAGTGTACTTTGTAATCGGAAGCGGTCGATTCTCCGGAGACTCGGGGAGGAGGAGGAGGAGGAGGAAGAGGAGAAATGGCCGCTGCGCTCGGAGCTCGTTCTCCGGCCCAGAGCCCAAACATGTCGAAAGACTTTCCCCCTCTTCACTCCAGATCAGAATCTAATTTCCGTGTGGTCTTTCGGGGGGAAGCAGGGATGAGCAGGGATGAGGAGGGATGAGGAGGGAGCGTGTTCGAATATTCTCTCTTGAGAAGTTTCACGTGCCAACGAGATTTCACGCGGTTTCCCGGTTGAAGCGAATTCAGCACCACGAGGCAGTGGACAGCGACTCGAACTCCGATTAAATCATCACATCTGCGGCTTTAAATCTTCTTATATCATCGGGCAGAGTCGGTCAAACACATGTAAACACCTCAGTAGATCCCTTAGTAGTTAAAAAAAACTAAACAACTTCCGGTGTTTGGACTCCTTTATTGGCTGATTATGCAATATGATCATGATGAGTTCACTGACCTTTGAACAAATCATGTTCAGCGTCTGTGTCTATCTATAGTTCTTAATTATGAATCATCGGTGTGATGTTATACTATTTTTTTTCAACCAATGATGTTTTGAACCACGGTGAACCAACTCCCTCCCTATGATATATTTATGATTTTATTGATTTAATGATATTGAATGATCTGAGCCAAAAGCTCTACAGTTGAAGGAAAAGAGGCGGTCAGGTTTTTTTGACCTGTTGGTCGGAGGAACTCCCCCTCGGTATGAAATCATATAAGTAGTATTATTCAAACCGAATGTTTCCGTTTGTTCGCAGGAGTCGACACGAGGCTGAAGTTTACCATTGAACCGTCGCTGGGGAAAAATGGCTTCCAGCAGGTGAGCTGCTCCTCCGTCTCCGACAGGTTCCAGCAGGAGACCCCAGTTTGTCGGACACTGTATATCTGCGAATGAGATATTGCTCAATTAACTTATCTTATCGTTTCTCTTCATGCATTAATATTTCATTATGAAGGTCACGCCTCAGTGGTGAGTGTGTGCTGGTAAAGTAAAACTGTTTTTCTTCCCTGCAGTGGTACGACGCCCTCAAAGCGGTGGCGAGGCTTTCGACCGGGATACCGAAGGAATGGAGGAAAAGGGTTTGTAACTTTAACTCAGTATATGACTTTGTGTTTCTTGTTCTTTGCTAATTCAACGAGCCTCACAGGGAATGCAGATCAATGTGAATGCTTCAGCCAGCAGCTCTATTGTGAACTCTGGGACACAAATCCACGGCTGTTGCTTTGGTTGGGACCAGAAATATCTATTAGACATTTCGATGAACGAGACCTTGTACGTTTCTCTGCTTGGTTTGATCCCAGAGGGGTTTTTTTTTTTGTAAAAACGAAGCGATGAATTACTTCAGAAGAAAACGTTGTCTTGTCACCGGTCTTCAGAGAGACGACATCGTCTAAAAAAGAACAAGATGCAGGCGCACTTTGTCCACAACGCTCCAACTCATCATCATCACACGTCTCAAAACAAAAAACGAGTCGCTAGGAAACGAGAGGAGCCTCTCACTCTCTCGTGATGCTACTGTTCATGTCTTTTATCTTTGCAGGTCTGGCTCACGTTAGCAGACCAGTACCTCCACAGCATCTCCATCGACTGGGACAAGACGCTCCGCTTCGCCTTCAATGAGCGCAGCAACCCCGACGACGACTCACTCGGCATCCAAATCGTCAAGGTAACGACGGAGGAGCCGCGTTTGCTCATGACGTGCAGAGTCGATGCATCATGGAAAAACGAGAGCTCTTTGTTTCCTTTTCTCAGTGACTCAGTGTTTCCATCGACCGGCCAAAGTCCATTCGTCTGCCTCTCTGTGTTTGTCTCCTTGTCTCCGTCAGAGTTAATGCTTTGTCTCTGTAATAAAATAATCCATACACATTACCTCTGTCTCGTCTCCTCGTGTCCAGGACCTGCACAGGACGGGCTGCAGTTCCTACTGCGGCCAGGAGGGGGAGCAGGACAGGGTGGTGCTGAAGAGGGTGCTGCTCGCCTACGCCCGCTGGAACAAAGCTGTGGGCTACTGCCAAGGATTCAACGTCCTCGCCGCTCTCATCCTGGAGGTTACCGAGGGCGACGAGAGCGACGCACTCAAGGTACACGCACCCGCTGATAAGTGAAGATATTTTACTGTATGACGTCCTGCGGATTGAGATGATTGTTGTTTCATGTCCTGTGAATGATGTTGGAGCTTTATTTTTCCTTATTTTTCTATTCAGGTGATGATTTACCTGATCGACAAAGTGCTGCCAGAGAGTTACTTTGCCAACAATCTTCGAGCGTTGTCAGGTAAACACACAAGACAACAAGACAGAATTTATTTAAATTGTTATATATTTTTTGGCTTTTTTGTCATTGTCAAATTTTTAAGGTAAAAATATTGTGGTTCCAGTCGCCACTTGCTGATTTTCTTCATATTCTATGATGGCGAATAGAATATATTTTAGTTTTTGACTACTAATTACACAAAAAAAACACTTAAAATGTATCAAGTCGGGCTCTGGGAGATGTGATGAGCATTTTCTAGATATGATAAGATGAGATTTTCCTTTATGCGTCACACAATGGGGAGACGTAGGCATTTACAGAAGCAAAGTAGATTGCAGAAAATGGATATCTATTAGTTTTATATTTTTCTAATAGTATGAGTCAAATAATCAGGCAAATAATTGTCAGAATCGCTGATTATGAAAATTGATTTTGGATTCAGGAGGTGAAAAGATGTGGTCGTTGAGAGAAAAGTTGAAAAGCTGGAAAAAGACCTTTGAACATTTACAGTTAAACCACACAATAAAACATCTCCAGTACCTGACGACCTGAGCCTCGATCGGTCGTCACGTTTAATATCTGACCGGTCTATCTCCTCCCGTCAGTGGACATGGCCGTGTTCAGAGACCTGCTGCGTCTGAAGCTGCCCCGACTCTCGCAGCACCTCCACCACCTGCAGAAAGCAGCCAACAGAGACGCCGGAGGTACAAATCCAGGACATGTCATCGTCGCTGAAAGTCATTTTTCACCTTTTTACTTTTACCAGGTGGAAGAAGTGTGTTACGCGATTGTCCGTCTGCTTCTCTCAGGCAGTTACGAGCCGCCGCTCACCAACGTCTTCACGATGCAGTGGTTCCTCACCATGTTCGCCACCTGCCTGCCGGCCGCCACCGTGCTCAAGATCTGGGACTCGGTCTTCTTCGAGGGCTCGGAGGTGCTGTTCCGCGTCGCCCTCGCCATCTGGGAGAGACTGGGAGAGTACGAGCGGACCAGCTGCTTAAATAAAAGCAGCTCATTATTATCTTTCCATGTCTCTCTCTCTGTCTCTCTCCACTCCCGTCCTTATTTTCACGTCTTCTAAACTCTCGTCTCTCCAGGAGGATCGAGTATTGTCAGACGGCCGACGAGTTCTACAGCACCATGGGACAACTCACTCAGGAGATGCTGGAGCACAACCTCATGGATCCCGCCGAACTCATGCAGGTACGAGATGAGCCGAAACTGCACCTCACACTTTGTGAAATATGTCTCATCAACGTCATTTTTCTCTCCCCTCCTCCTCCTCCTCCTCTTCTCCGTCTGTCAGGAGGTTTACTCCATGGCGGTGTTTCCCTTCCCTCAGCTGGCTGAGCTGAGAGAGAAATACACCTACAACATCACCCCGTTCCCCACCGCCGTCAAATCCAACGGAAGGTTCGTTTCAACGCTGCGCGTCATTACTGCAGAAATATATATCATGTTAGTCACAAAACAAGAAGGAGGACCACGTGATAATTGTCTGGTTCCAGCGGCGGTCTGGGCAGCTGGGAGAGCGACGACGACGCCGACATGGACGACGAAGACGCCGTGGTGACTGCGCTCGGCTGCCTGGGGCCCCTGGGGGGACTGCTGGCCCCCGAGCTGCAGAGGTACCAGAGACATCTGAAAGGTCAGTGCAGGATTTAAACGTTCGCCCGCAGAGACTTTAACAGAGACAGCAGCCGGGTGGTTTCCCAAATCCTCATGTTCCCCCCCCCCCCGATTCGGCTCTGAGTAGGAACTCCATCTCTGCTGTTTCCTTCAGACAAATCACAACTTCGTCCAACCCCTTCAACGACTCTTAGCTTCAGGGATTTAGTTTAAAGATCTGAAGCCGCAGCAGTCGTCACACTCAAGAGAGAGAGAGATTTAAAAAAGCGATTCAACTTGGTTCACTCTTAAGGGAAGATCGCAAGACGAACATCAATAAAATCGGAACCACAGAGACATCCGTAGAATTACAGCAAAGGAGTTAAGACGAGCAGCTGTCGCAGGACTTTACAGTGAATTACACGATCTGTGCTGCACGGTCAGATTTTTTTTTTTTGCAGCAGCAGCAGCAGTCAAAGCAGAAGGAACCGCTAATAACATGAAAGAAAAATAACTTTCTGACCATTTTCTAGAGAAGCTAAAGTGAAAACAAACAGAAATGCTGTCAAGTAAATGTCCAACATCGTTACAAATAAATTTCTACCTCGTCTTTAAACGTCGATGTTGTCGTCAGTGGTAAGAAACAGGAGTTTCATGAAAATACATTTCAAGAAAATGAAATACAACATAGATATAACCAGATATTCATTCATCTTCTTTAGATGAGCATCAAGAGGCTTTCTTCATTTTTCTGGTAGCTGATCTTGATTAAGAGGATGGAAGTTGAATTGGGTGAAATAAGTAAGAAAAGGAGCTTTAAAAGACCTAAAAAAAAGGCACATTGGATTTTGTCGGATTCATGTATTCTGCTGGAATCTTACAATTTTTTTTTGGAACCAAAGCCCGTTGACCTCAATCTCCTAAATGTATCAATTCTTCCTCTGTCACCACAGAAGCGAGGAACATGTAGAAAAAAAAAAACATGACACGAGAGCCCTGAACCTTTTCTTCCACCTCCAGACCAGCGATCGGAGCAGGGGAACTTCGCGGCGCTGACCCCGGGCGCGGTGGGAGCCGGTGGGGCAGGCAGCAACGGCGTCGGTGGAGGAGGAGGAGGAGCCAGGGCGGAGCATCAAGCGGCCATCAACAGCATGATGACGGAGAGGATGAGCACCGACATCTACGCCCTGAAGAAGCAGTACACGCGCATCAAGAGGCGGCAGCAGCAACAGGCCATGCAGCTGTACATACGCACAGGTGAGGGGGGGGGGCGAGAGTGAGAGTCGTCAGAGCTTTATTAATCATCGTCTTTTTGCATATTTTTTTTTAAAGCTTCAGTGGTGACGTAAAGGGAGCAGCAAGATTTCTAAAATCTACTTTGTATTGTATTATGTCACGTGAAATAAGTCAAGCATCATTACGCTAACTACATTTTCTTTTTTTAACTAGGTGGAAATATAGTAATTCTATTCACGTAAAAATCACTTTATTATGAATGGACATTAGTCTTAAGTAGTTTTATAATATCGATTTTTATATAAGGGCAAATAAAACAATCTATGTATGTTTTAGGATATGATAACCCTGCTTCTTTAGGCTGCAGTGATTTATTGTACGAAAATATAACAAACGTCTTTCTTTAAAATTCTGTCAAATCAAAATATCCAATAGAATATTGAGATAGTAGCTTGTATTGTTTAAATCCTTGTCATTAAAAAATACTTTTAAATGGAAAAAGTTTAATTCAAGTTCCCACTGACAGAGCTATTGATACCATGGCAACAGAAAATATTCACAATACTAATACATTTATGAGCATCAGAATTTCTTTGATAGGCATGAAGGGGGCAGAGCAATGATAACACACACACACACGAGAGAAAGTTGGATGTTTGACAATGACGTGTGACACGCAGGACTTGGACGTGACGTCCCCACAAGTCCAGGAATTCTTCTGGAGAGTCCCAACAAACCCGTCGACGGTAGCGACCAGCGAGCCGACGGTACTGACGTCGGAACCATTCTGAGTCACTGGGTGTTCTGGGTTTTTGATTTTAGGGTCACTACTGATTCTCTGATTTCAGATTCTTAAATGTGAATATTTTCTGGTTTCTTTGCTCCTCTATGACGGTAAACTGAACATCTTTGGTGTGTGGACAAAACAAATCATCATCTTGGGGTTTTTGGGAAACATTTGACATTTGTTTTTAATGTCAAACAGATGATTCAATGTTTCTTTGGCTTTTTGGGAGTTTTTCCTTTTACTAACCTTCACTAACAAACTCTTGGTTTCTGACTGTTGCAGCTGCTCCGTCCCACTAACACACGATGTCACGGGCTTGTGTAACAGTATTACAGCCAGATCTGATGTTGTTCGGCCTTCAAATACACACACACACACACACACATTCTGCAATCCGCAATCCGCTTTGGTGAAGTCATGTTTACATTAACAAGGTCACTGGGAAACGGCCAAGAAATACTTGTGCATATTTCATAATGTTTATTTTCATTTTTTTTAGAGGGAAATGATGATGTACTCAACCAATAATTCAGAAACTGTCTTAGTCAGCGAGAAGCTTGATGGATAAATCCTCAGATGAAAAAGAATAAATAAATAAAAGTCAGGCGCCCTCTGGTGTCTGCTTTTGGCAACAGTGGACAAAATGGACAAAGATAATTTCTGTCTTTAGTTTACTGTTGAAACAAGTAGTGAGTTAGTAGTTAAACAGAATGTTAAATCGGTGAAATCAAAAGAACATTAATCAGTTAAAATGTTTTTGAAAATGTCGCCTCATTGTTTTATGCGTAAAGCCTTTTTTTTGTCTTTGTCCCTTTACCCTTCACCCTCCATCCAGACAAGTGCCCCGCCACCCGGGTCCTCGCCTCCCAGCTCAACTCGTCCAGCACCGTGGTCAACCACCTCCTTCTGGGTCGCAAACCACGTGAAGGTCCCCGGGGGTCCAAACTGTCGTCCGCCGGCACAACCACGCTACTGGAGGCTCGACCTTCTGCCCCTCTGTCCCAGGGTCAGGGCTCCCCGAGCACCGGATGTCCGGGCAGCTCCGGAGGAGGCGGGTCACCCTGGCGCGCCCACGTCCGGGTTCATCGGAGGAACGTAGCCAGGGCTCGAGCACAGCTGGGCTTTGGAGATTCGGAGGAAAGGGAAGGAGATGATGAGGGAGGAGGGTCGGAGAGATTAGAGGGTGAAGAGGGGAGGAAGATTGAGGAAAATGATGATGGTGAGGAGCAGAACGACGAGTGTGACGCCTCCGTTTCTCCGTCTCCTGATGCGTCTGTTACCGGGTCTGTATGTGAAGAGGCTCCGCGGGTCGCAGACGAGACAAAAGCAGCAGAGGTTGAGGAGGTGGTGGTGCGGCTGGACTCCCTGGTTCTGGGGGACGAGTCGAACCCGACCTCAGATACACGACCCGAGGTCCCTCTTCTCCCTCCTCCACTGTCCTCACACAGACACACACAGTCTGACTCGTCAGGCTCACAGAGAAACGCCGGCTCCTCCGCTGCTTCACCTCCACCTCACCACTCCTCCATCCCTTCTTCTTCCCCCGTCCCATCATCGCACTCTCCAACGCCACCCTCCACTCCGACACCAGACTCCACCTACCGCCTCCCTTCCTCCTCATCCGCCACCTGCTTGTCCACCTCCTCCACCACCTTTTACAAAACCTCCTGCCCCTCCACGCCCTCGCTCTCCTCGTCTTCCTCCAAATCCCAAATCTCCTCCTCCCCGTCGACCCCGGCGTTCACCACCACCTCCGCCAGCCCGAAGCACCAAGTCTTTTCCCCGTTCCCCAGTGTGAAGCAGCCCAGGAAATCAGTCGCGGCGCGAAACCTCGGCCTCTACGGCCCCACGTCTCGTACGCCCACCGTGCACTTCCCCCACCTAGGCCGCAGCCTCAACTGTAGCGGCGCCTCCACCGGCACCACCAGGAGGCGATGAAGCCCCTCAGATTGTTACACGATATTTAAAAAGAATAATCATTCTATAATTACACCATGTTGCCTCCTGCATAACAAGAAAGTAACCCATGGCTTATTTAATGTTCCGGAAATGTAACGTTTCCTGATTTCTCAAAAGTGAGGCGGGAAGTTCGTGGTTCACCTCAATAATTCACAAATTCACATTTAAGAAAAAACAATAATGAACAAGTTGACGGTTAAGTATGACGACATTTTCCTCATGGTGTGTTTAGTGTTTAAGCTGGATGTCGCAATGTAGAGCCCTTTACAATGGCCTATGCAGGTCCTTCTTTACCATAATCAATTCATGAAGGTAAATGATCAACTCGTCACAAATGTCTTTGTCGAGGCATTAAGTTACTGTACAGACACATGAGGAGACACACGCTTTACTTCTGTTCTCACATCACACTTTTTTCTTTCTTCCTATTATCACACAATAGACATCCAGTTGTGTATTTAAAAGAAGTAACCACTCGAGAAGCAAAAATATATCCTAAAGAATTTATGTAAAGGAAAACATCAAAATGTAGTCTGTGTATGAATGTGTCCAAAAAAACAAAACATACCCAAACATAAAAGTTTTTTTTTCTTCTTTTCTGTCTACTGGTGAATTTTATTTTTAATAAAATATATGAAACATGTGTCCCCTCCTACATTAGAGCACGTTAGCCGCTTATAAAAATGATCAATGTTGATATTGATGAGGAATTTTTTTATTTTTTTAAAATGTTTTTCCAGGTTGCAAAATTTAGGTTCCGACCAAACAAACATTGTTGCCGGAAGTGACAAATTGTTGCGGGTTTTATAGGACGCGTTACGAAAAGTGTACAACAAAAATAATCAAGCATTTAAAACCCAATTGAATCAATAATAATGATAATAGTCTCTTACATATTAATGACGTTTTATAAGTTCCTACCGTGGATGATGTATGGGTCCTGCTGCAATATAGTAGGTGCCACCCCCCCACCCCCCCCAAAAAAAGGAAAGGTATGGTTCCTGGTTCCTGGTTCCTGCATCCTAAAATGGGGGAAGGTAAAGACAGGTGCACCGCGACAACATGGTCGCTTCTCTGCGCCATCTTTGTTTACATTAATAAATGGGTCGCACTTTGTGAAAGGAGTTTTAAAATGAATAAGGATATTGTTCTTCCCTGTGGAGTAAAGCAGAGAAGTTTCTGAAGAAGTTCCCAGAAGAGTCTTGTGACGGTAAGTGTCGTTTTTTTCAGAGTTGAGTTTGTTGCTGTTAAAAAAAAAGTTACCAAGGTAAAATGTGTTCAGGAAAAAGCCCCGGGCACAATATTTGTTTTCATTTTTGGAAAATTAGATATGCCGAATTGGCTGTTGGCATTTACTGTTGGCAGTGAACCCGCTAATGTGCCGACATGTATCACTGGAACACTTGGAATTTGAAGAAAATCGTTAAATTGTGAAGATTCCCGGGCAACTTCTGCAGCGTCTTTTTTTCCTCATGGTGGATTTACGGACGCTTAATTCGTGTTGGACATCTGAGACCAGGAAATCCTCTAGAAGTTTAAGTCACACTGGGTCTAATAATATGTATATATCATATCTGCGTGTGGAGTTCTGATCAAATTATGAACAAAAACTGTGTCATTTTAAAGGATTAAAGAGAAAAATAAGCCTACAGGTTTCAAAAAGTAGCCAAGATTATGATATAATTCCAAAATAAATTTGTACCCACCCTGTCTGGCACCATTGAATGCATCACAGTAGGCAACGTGCTCTCCATTAATCCTCTGTTTTTTTCCTCAATATTTTTATTAATGTTTATTTTAGTCTCTACATCTGTCCGCCACCACAAATGTCTCATGCCGTGAAGTATCTTTGCAGTTGTCCACATTATTATCTGGGTTTTCCGTTTTTTGCAAATCTTAGCATTTTTTTTTTATCTTAGCAAAATGTCTTTTTTTTTAACCTTAATAATTACTTATTTACATAATGCTTACATTACTTATGTCTAAATATAATGACCTGAGATAAGATTTATTGATTTATTTAATAAACCCGTCTTATGTGACGGCTTTTGCCGTAGTGGAAATCAAACATTTTACATTTGTACCAGTGTTGTGTAACGTGTTTTAAATTAAAAACCTTATATATATATATATATATATTTTATAGCCTTCTGTCGGCAGTAACCTTAGTTATAAGATGTTTTTTTGTCTAATTATACCAAAAGCTGCTCCTGACCTCTGACCTTTTATATTAATTAGTTATTGTTTATCAGTCCATTTTGCCTCTGCCTATAAATGCAAGAAACTACATTCTCTACTTGTCGTAAACATGTTTAACGAAACAGTTTTAGGGGGTTCCCGCCACTTCTCAGTAAATAGCATTCATTTATGAATGGAAATTTCAAGTGGAAACAAGATGTCCACACCTCCACCTCTGCCCTCTCGGTGTGTCTGATGACGAGTGTTGTAGTCGGAAACAAGAGTCATAAAAGAGGAAAGAAAAAAAAAATCAACACATATTTTATTGTACAATTATCAGAATGATAAAAACGGTTGTACGCTGGGATCCGAACAGCCTCATTAAAACGCCTGAGGTTCCATAAGAAAACATACATAAACAAAAAAACAATAACAACTGTAATTCTTCTGTGCGACACAATAACAGATACAGTTTATCTACACGATAACATCATAGTTATTTTTACACACAATGTGGTTTTTAACATCTGGAGGTGAAGGACGGAATAGGTGGAAAAATAAAACGATAACCGGACAATAGGTTAAATTCTTTACAAGACAAATTTATGAAGTTTTGCTTTACGTGAACTTCATCATTTATTATGAGCCACAATAAGTTCATTACAAGTTCATATTAGATACATTTAAAGGGGAATTCTAAAGGAAGTTGATTACAAGCTTTTAATCTGAAAGGAATTTGGAATTGGCAGATTTATGAGTTATGCCAACTCAGATTTGACAAATTATACATGAGATATGATTTGCTAAAGGTAAAATGTTAATTTTTAATGTAAGGAGCTCTCAGTTTTTCTTCTTCGCCTGTCTCAATACAGAATTCTTTATTTCTTTGGTTGTTGCTCAAATATTTTCATGGAGAGACATTCAGTAAACATCCCGTGACATTGTGTTTGTACAGTGTTTGTACATTAATGTGCCTCACACCATGGACACCCTCTTAGTGGTCATCATCATCATCATCATCATCATACAGTTGTGTTCTGTGACATTCGGCGTCTCTGCGGTTTGTTTCAGTAACAGTTGAAGTGCTGGTTGTGACTGAGCGGCTTGTTGGTAGGTAGTAGGTTGTAGGTCAGGGGGTCGGAGGTCAGGCGGTCAGGGGTTGGTGGGGGGGTCAGTGCGCCGCGGCTCGAGCCATCCCCGGGTTCACGAAGGAGAAGTTCCTGAACATCGTCTGGTCAACGCTGTTGATGAGCGTCCGGTCGGCGCACGACAGCCGCGGCTTCTCGTTGATGAACTCCTTGTCAAAGTTGCTGCAGTCGCTGGGCGACGTCTGCGAGTAAAGCAGAGGAGGAGGATATTAAAATGACAACTTCTCCACCTTAAGACAAGCATAAAATGTTTCTTATATTTAACACAATAGATCTACTTGCCTTAGTTATGGTGATAGTTATGATGGAGTACTTTTTTTTTTGACGTCAAGCGCAAAGAATATAAACTGCTCTGGAGCTCGATTCTCAGACATATTGATATCAACGTTTGTATTTACTGACATGCGCCAATATGAAAACAAGGCAAAAAATATTTGGATTAATGTTTTACATTTTACCTCGAAAAAATGTATTCTTTTCTGAATTACAGTTCTATATATTTGTTGAATCAGGAGCAACTGGGCTTGGTTGTAGTTTTTTGAATATTCTATATATTTATGTTTTCCTTTATAATAAAGTTTATCAAGTTAATCATGCCTCAGTTACATTTCTTTGTCAGAAGGGTTTGATAACGGCATCTTAGGAATCATTGACAATTTTGCTTTTAAAATATATTAATGGGTATTTAAAATGTGCATCTGCACTTACCAAGGTTGGCCTGAAGGGCGGCGCCACGTGCCGCTGCTCCAGGGCGTTCCAGTCTGTGCCGCGGAAGAAACTGTGCTGCCGGATGTTTCCTTTGACTCCCAGCCGCTCCTCCGGCTCCCTGACGAACAGCTGCGGCAACAAACACACACGGGACACAAATATTGAGCATAATTCAACGATTATTGATTGAAATTGTTGCAGATTAATGTGTGTCATGGGGTGTAATTTATTAATGTAGCAGAAACAGAACAGCTTTTAATTAACACACAGTGTTGTTCCCAAAAAACTACTGGAGTCACAGAATTACTGTTACGAGGAATTAAATAATTCCCCTAATACCCAGAATCACACACACACACACACACACACACACGCAGTGTGTCCGACCTTGACCAGAATGTCCTTGGAGTCCTTGGCGAGGCAGTGGGGATAGACGGGATTGTCGGTGCGTATGGACTGGAACAGCTCCTCCTCGTCACGGCCGTGGAACGGAGACTGACCGATCAGCATCTCGTAGAGCAGCACGCCGAACGACCACCAGTCCACCGAGCTGTTGTACTTCTGACCCAGCAGGATCTGACACACATCCGCACAAACACACACACACACACACACACACACACACAGACTGTTAGAAGAGAAAATTCATTTACACATGCTGACATTTGAATTTAAAGTGTCAACACAATGTTTTTCGGTTGAGACAAGACGCACAGGACTCGTCTATCCGTCATCCTCCATCGCTGTATGAATGAGTGTGTGTGTGTGTGTGTGTGTGTGTGTGTGTGTGTGTGTGTGTGTGTGTGTGTGTGTGTGTGTGTGTGTGCACCTCAGGGGCGATGTAGTCCGGCGTCCCGCAGAAGGTCGCGGTGCGCGACTCGTCCCTCATGTTCTCCTTGCACATGCCGAAGTCTGCGATCTTGATGTGGCCGTCGGAGTCCAGCAGCACGTTGTCCAGCTTCAGGTCTCTGCGGGGAGGAAAACGCACGGCGAGGAGAATAGATCAGAGAAAAACAAAACAATTCTCAGCCGTGAATCCTTTGTTTTTCAGATCTCTGGCTCACGCTCCGACCTGTAAATGATTCCTTTAGAGTGAAGGAACTGGAGCCCGCAGATGATCTCGGCTGCGTAGAAGCTGCAGAAAAAGACAAAGACGGAGAAGAGATTCACCTCCTCCTTCATGGTCGTCTCTCTCCACCCATCAAGGGATTTTGCAAGGTGAGTGACACGTGGGAAAAAAAGTGTGTTCATATCGAACGTCGTGTCTTACGTGGCTCTGTGCAAGTCGAACTTGTGGCAGCTCTGGATGTGGAACATCAGATCGCCTCCGTTCAGATACTCCATCACGAAGAACAGGTTCTCCTGGGAACAGAACGCAGAGACGTCAGAGCGGGTCAACGTCCACGGAGGAGCTCGTCTTCCGTCCGCGCCTCCGTGGTCGTCACCTTGGTCTGGAAGGTGCAGTAGAGGTGCGTGAGGAAGGGGTTCTCCCAGGCCAGAGACAGCACCCTCCTCTCCACCATCGTGCACTCGACGTCGTCGTCCATCAGCACCACGTCCTTCTTCAGGGCCTTGACCGCGAAGAACTGCCCGCTCTTCTTCAGCTCGGCCAAAAACACCTGGAAATAAAACGCAGCGAGAACATCTGGAACATGAACCTGCTGACCAAGAAAATGTAATGCTTCGGACTCAGGTCCGTACCTTTCCGAAGCTGCCCTTCCCGAGCATCTTGTGCAGGACAAAGTCGTCGACGGTGAACTTGGCGCCGTGGTCCTTCCTGGGGATGGCGTACAGAGGCTCCTCCTCCGTGGACGCCTCGCTGGCGGGCCTGCTGCCGTCCGGCGGTCCCTCCCACGACACGCCCTGCACATCTGCAACGAGGTTCACGTCAGAAAAAAGCAGATCACAGCGCATGGTATTTTAGAAACACGATGTTTAGAGCTTGCGTGCCTTTGTTCACAGGTGTGGCTGCCGTTACCAACCCCGACGGAGCTCGGACCAATCCCGGCTGGCCGACGCCCACTGGACCTTCTCGACCGATGATGTCCGGGTCTTTGGTGCTTCTGGCCTGAAGGTCAAAGGTACGAGCAGCGTCCCGCACACGGTTCAACGCGTGTGTCCATAGCAGAACAAAAATAAAAAATTATATATTTTTACTGGGCACAAAAGTCGTCATAAATCGTGTTGAGACACTGAAACGCTCCGTCAAAATCCATCACCGAATTTCACAGAACTCCTTAAAACACTCTTAAACTTGTCATGCTTAGGTTTAAGTTAAAATCTGCATGAAATAAGAAACTACAGAAGTGTAATTGTGGCTTGATATGTTAAAGTTTAACCATGAACTTTATTATAAATAAGCACACATAAAAAGATCTATCCTACAGTGTTTATTCTGGGAAATTAAAAAAAAAGTCAAATCGGCAAACATGTCTCAAGAGGACGGAACTTTTCATGCGTCTGACCTGCTGTTTGCTCTCGATGTTGGCCAGAGCTTCGGCCATCAGCTTCTGGTTGACGCCGCACAGGTTGGCCACTTTGCCCTGACACTTGTGATGAACGTTCATGCAGCATTCTGCACGGGAAAAGGACCAAATTAACTCGGTAACTGACACTGAAACACTATTTAATACTGTTTTATCAGAATAAGGGGAATGTATGATAATATATGGTGACAGCCAGAGAATAATCCTTTTCCGTATACGCTCTTTGTGTTTTTTTTTGTTGAATTTTTTTAGAGGAAATTACTTTTTCGTTACAAACTTCGTGAGAGAAATGTTGCACTTGTTGTCGTTGCATCTATTCGTAGCACACACACAATGTCAATGTGACGCCTCACAGACACAGATTCTGCTCGTGCTGGAAATGAATGTGATTCATTTTCACACGGAACACGATATTTCCCACCTGCTGCACCGACCAGCTGCCGTTTGTTTCTGGCCGATCGTCCAAACACACACACACACACACACACACACACACACACACACACAATACACTTCTGACCGGAAACGTTGAAATATCCGCTGTTGTGGCAGCTGTTGGAAGTATCGTGTGTTTGACGACTTAAATATCACGGCTGGAGGAATTCAGGAAAAACTTTCCTCGCCTCTAATTTTTACATGAAGCGTTTAAGAAAGCCCCTGAACTCAGCATCAGCACGTCCTCCACCTCGCCTCTGTGGATCTTTCAGAAGAGAGTTTTTCTATCTGAGACTCTCGGGACAGAAGGTCCTTTAGGGGCAAATGTATGATTTCTGAGACTATGGACTTGAATTTTGCGCCGCTTGTGCGTTTGCATATTGACACCTGAGCGACTGATTTACAACTGTGATCCATGTCCATGTTTTAAAATGTAGGAACTTCCGGTTATATTTCAGTGCGGATGCCGATAAAGGGGCGGATTCAGGATTTTTTTTTTATGACTAATAAATACATTTTAGATTATCAGACAATTTCCTTTTTTCTTTTATATTTCTACTATAAAAAAATTAGACAAATCGTGAAGGATTGTTCCACAGTACACCAATATTAACTTATAAAAAAATATATTTTTAATATAAATATAATATATTTACTGTATATACTTTATTTATTACCTTTTGTGAAAATGTTGTCTCATGTTTCTTTTTATTGTCACTTGTACTCTTAATTTTTATGATTAATTAGCATTATATTGTATAAAACCTTAAAATTTTGAATCTTATCTGAAAAGTGAGTCATCACAAAAAAAAAGCATATGAAAAGTTGCTGTTATGGATTTTCACAGGACGTTACTTTACTCGTCATCTCAAAATCTTTTCTCCCCCAAACACACTGGTCTGAAGCTCCGTCAGAGAGATTATTTGTCACCTTCTGCTGTCCTGTGATTTAGTCAATTTTGACAACGACGTACAGTGACAATATCTCTTTGCATCAAGATGCACAGATCCACAGAAATCGTAAATGCTCCCGCCTCTCACCCTCACATTTGAGCCCCTGCTTGGCGAGCCCCCACAGCAGAGTCCCGCAGTGTTCGCAGAAGGTGGGACTCTTGTAGTTGTGGACTCTGAACCGGTGCGGCATGTCGATCTTGAAGCGCTCCTTGTGGATCTGAGCGGAGAGAGAGAGAGATCGTACGTACACTCCTGAACTTGTCTCGTCGTTGCCACTGTGTAAACACGACGTGAGGTTTTTCTCTTTGTGGCCGAGGAGGGAGGAAGTGAAACAAGAGCACAAAGAGACACGAGACGATACGTGGCGTGGCGATCCGTACGAGGTGACTGCTCGATTTGTAATCCTCGTAACCGCACGTTTACAAATCCTTTTACGTGCACTTGCATCAGCGACCCGCCAAATTTAACCCGGGAAGAATCGCTCACGCTCACCATAGTTTCTTTGCTGTTCACGGCCGAACCGGTGCATTTGGCGATGACTTTGTCGATGCACTTCTTGTGGATGGCTGCGTTGCACTCTGGAAGAGACACGGGCGGGCGGGTCAGACACGCGGGGGAAAGGAGGGGAAGAATCGTCACAGAAACAATATTTCCGCCACTCACCTCTGCACTGGTAGCCCTGCTTGTTCAGACCCCTGCGGTGGAGAGAAACAGTAGAAATGACAAACAGGACAAATGGCATATTGTGATCTCCGTGACAGTCTCGGTCGGTCGCGTACCAAACGAACTCCTTGCAGACGGAGCAGAAGGTCGGCTGAGGGAAGAACGTGGCGCTGAACTCGTGACACTTGACCACGTGCACTTTGGCCTGCTTGATGGCGCCGCGTCGGTGGTGCAGGGCGAACAGGCCGTCCCGCTCCCGCTCGGACTCGCGGCCCCCGTCGGCCTGACCCGCGGCGTCTGGGAACACATCGTACAAACGTTCTGCTTTAAAAAAGGATCAGGTTTCACTGTACCTCCAGGTGTCCCTCGCTTTTTATTCAATTAGCCTTGATATTATGACTATCAGAAAATATTATAATTTAGTAGTTGTAGTAGTATTATTAATCTTATGAAGATCAAAGTGTGACAGCCTTTCACAAAGATCCAATGGGGAAAGAAAATGTTATCTATCCTCGAATTCTGAATTTCAGTATTGTGGAATTGAAATGGAAATATTATCTGACCCAATTTTCCATAATTTTTCTGGACACAGTCGTGCTCTGTACTTAAAACCCATATAATGCTTTTGATATGAGTCATTTCATTTAAGGAAAGACTGAGAATCATTATACAGCTCCTTTAAACAATTGATTATACATTATCGGTCCGTTTGAACACATTTGTTTTGTTCTGACACGCTGGTTGTGTGTGTGTAGTCGAGGAGGAAGGTGTTCCAGCAGTCGCTCTGCCACCTGTTGCTCTGAGCACTGATTTTCAATTTGCTGGCTCTAAATATAGAAAGGAGATATTAGTTCTCGGAGACTCTTCTCAGACCTCGGCATCGCGCTAACGCCTGGAAAGAACCGGAGAAAGGGATCTGACTCGAGGCAAACGCGCTGGCTGTGCGCCAGCAGAGGGCAGAGGGTTGAAACTTTTATTTTTAGTTTGAGAAAAATGTAATTAGGACACGAGGATTAAGACACAGAGGTGCCAAAGATGCAGGATAAAGGACTGTACGGAAGATGCGGGATAATTTTCCATCTTTAAGATCACATGACGTTTATTTTTGCAGCATTTCAACCCTAAAATATTCATTAAGAAATCTCAGAATGGTCAAATTTAAGCCTTTAAATGAGTAAAATGTGGAAAATTGTAACGAACGTGACAGTAACAAGTAATGTTTATTCTGCTTTATATCACGACTTAGTATGATATTTTTAATATCATATCAGTCCATATCCAAATCAGTGCACTCTGTACTAAAGGACAGAGTGTGTAACTTTAAAGATATGAAAAAACGTTCCCTTTTTTTAAGAAGACGTTACGACCTTGTAACTTCAGATCATAAACAAAACTCCAATGAATCTTTTTCATTTTCACTTTTTGTAGCCATGCAGGCCTGACTGTTACAGTATAGTTGTAGTTTAAAGGTGAAGTCCAGCCACTCACCACTTTTCTCCAGATAATATCTGGCCTCCATCAGCAGGCGACCCTGAGGCTTCAGCTCCAGCTGAAACAAAGAGAAACAGGATTATATCAAAAAGAGAAGTGTGTGGATTGAGGAGGCGGATGATGATGATGATGATGATGATGATGTCTGTCTCGTTAAAAAACACCCAGACGACCAAACCAGGGAGGAAGTCGAGCGCCAGACTGCGTTTGACTTTGTTCGTCCCTTTTAATTTGAATTGTCTTTGTTGGTTTTGGTGGGAAAAAAGACATTCGGCCACGACGCGTCTGTCAAAGACGGATCTTTCCAGGAAAAACAGTGGACAACACGACTGCTACACGAGAAGTGACGTGTTTGTCATTTTTCTGGTTAATTCAAAAATAAATTGAGAAACAACCCGGACTTGAACTTTGGGATAAAAATAGAGGGGATGAGATTAGCAGTTTTCATTTTCATTTAAAACAGATTACAGAGGCTTAGAAAAAAACACAAGAGTGACACGTTGCGCTCAAATTAATCTTTTTTTTTTTTTGTGCACAAATGACATTTACACAAACTACATTGGTGCCACATTTTTTGCGTGCGTGTTATTTTTTATGACTGAAAGAGGGATGTCCTCTGTGAGTCTGTCCTTCTGGACTTTGCCCGAACGGCCAAACATGCTGTCTGTGAGTGCACACACACACACACACACACACACACACACACACACACACACACACACACACACACACACACACACACACACGCACGCACACGCAGCACTCACCCAGATCTCCAGCTTGCCGTTGTCTTTCTTGCAGCGCGTCGCCAGCACGTCCAGGGCCACCGTGGCCTCCGACTTGAGCTCGGCCGTGCGGTCCTTCACCATCACGTGCATGATGCGGCCGCGGTGGATGTGGGCGTCGAACGTGGTGCTCCACGGCGGGTACATGGTCGGCTTCTTCTGCTTGTACACCTGGCCCTTCTCTGCAAACACAGAAAGGGTTACGGGCTTCTCCTGTTGCGCTTCACTTTGATTTCTGACGGCAGCAGGAAGGAAATAAGATTAAAACTAAAGTCAACACCCACAGACCCAGAGTCGGCCGCACCACAAATATTCTCACTCAAATGTCACATGTAGTCGCCAAAATGATCTGATAACTGTGATGGCAATGTTCCAACCGAGCGACCTGCCGAGACTTCTCAGAGTTACCTTGGTAACTAAACCCGGGGGCCCTTGTTTTTAAAGATCAGTTTAAACCAATGGGCTTCTTCATACTTTAACCCTAACAATAACTTATTTATTTAATTTTCTGTTGACAATAACAAACGTATAGAATATCACCACCGGCCATTGGTTCGATTAATAGCCTTCCCGAGATCGGAGACGACTTATTTCTCCCAGCCTTCTATGAAAACCGACACCCAGGAATTAATCTGCACCGAGCGTCGCTCTCGGTGGATTAGATGTTTTCGTCTACAGACTTTTATCTGACATTTAAAGCCAAATCCTACACTAAGTTATACATTATTACATCTCATTTATTCTTCCGTTTGATGTTGGAGATGCCGCCTGACCCCGCAGGTCTCTCTGACGCAGTCCAGAGATTTTCAATCGCATTCAAATGGCCAGGATTACAACATTACCCCCTCATAATTGACATCTGCCATAACATCCCATATATCCACTTGCATAACGGGCCACATGCCGCCGCCGCAATAAAACGCCTGCTAAGCTTTTTTGACTCTGCTGCCGTCGCCATCATCGGCTCATCTGCTCGGCCGTCCATCTGCGGCGATTAGAGCCGCCGCAGAGGAGAATAAGTCTCCACACGCACACATTTAAGCTACATCACACGATGTGAGGTGTTTGTTTTGCCTTCTGTTTTCAGTTTCCTTGCGACGTTGTGCAGAGTGAGAGGTGACACGTCTCGGTGTCACTCAGTTCCTGTGTTATTCTTCGAAAAAGCATTTAGACTGACGCATGCTCTCTGCAGTTTGTACAACAAAAGGGGAGGTTACGTTTTCCTCCATTGTAGTCTGCAGTTTTTTTATCAAAGATTTTTTTCAATGGAGACATTGAACTAGAGTTTTTGTTTGTGCCTAAATTCAAAGTTATTGTAGGTTTATTTATTTTTGTTGCTCTATCCTGCACTTATATCCACCAGATCCACCGAGTCCGTTATCGCGCTGGGAAGCTGCGAAACCTTGACTCAGCTGTTTTGCCTCCTTTGAGTAGGACTGGAAAAGTGGAAGTCAACCAGAAATGGGCCAAAGTGCGACTCAAGTGAGCAAGGTTTTCCGTTAACACAAGTGGATATATCTCTCAAATCAGCAACGTGAACAATTACAGACCTTTGTGTTGACCTTTACATTCACTTTACTGTAAAAAGACTAATTTAAGATAAAACCTGCAAAACATTAATTCTACTACTGATATTCTACCTATTCGTCTGAGCCGTACAGCTCGACTGTCCTCTAAAAACTGTATTAAAAACAAAAACGCGTCGGTGACAAATCACCATGAACACATACTGTACACCAGGGTTTCCCCTGTAATAGTTCAGGTCTTCAGGCCAATGAGAGGCACGGAACAAAGATATTGTTCCAGCAAAACGGAAAATAAAGCCAAATATCCAATAATTTTGAAATCAATAATCATTTGTGTTAAAAAATATGAGTCAGTCAACCTCCATGTCGTTGTCAGCTGATCATCATCATCAGCTCTTTTTTTAACAAACGCAGCAGGCTGCCAGTGAGCAAAGTGTCCGTCATCAACACTGAAACCACTATGGCGTCGGTTAAATAATATAACGTGACGAAACAGTGTAATTATCTTTTCTTTTTTTCTTTTGAATATTGTTCATAATTAAACACGTCTATGGCAGTTTCAATGTAACCACAATGAGCTACGATGGTTTTGTCTCCTGTCTAAAGTCTCACGTCATGAAAACTCACGTCATGAAAACTAACTCCATCTCTATTAATCTGAGTTCAAATGAGTCAGTAAAGTGTTAATGAGTCATTCCTTGCTGTGTCGTTAGACCAGTCTTGTGGTTTTTTGCAGAAGAGGAAAAAAAATGCCAGAAGCCTCTTCTTTCCTCCAAGTGACGCTTTTCTTTTTCATTTCTTTTTTTTTTGGCTCTATCCTGCACTTATATCCACCAGTGGTTAAAGTTAGCCAGATGCAGAGCAGAGATATCTGCTGTGAGTCCGTTATCGCGCTGGGAAGTTTCCCAAAGTGTTGACATTGGACGTGAATCAATAAACCACAATGAGAAAAATGGAGGATATGGAGGCTTAATATTTAAAAAGAATACTGTAAATCATGGATCTACTAATATGAATTCCTTCACATAAGCATTTCAGCTTTACAGAGCCTGTCAACCTAAACCTATATATTTATACCTGTACAGTAGATTCATCCGTTTGACTTAATCGTCCTACAAGCTGCAGTTACTACGACAACAAGCCGGTATTCAAGTTTTAAGGAGTGAAAATGAAAAGAACTGTTTCTCTAACAAAACATTTAAAGGTCCCATATTGTAGTAAGGGAGATTTCCATGTGTTGTTTTTATTTTTAAAATAATAAAAGCAGGTTCAGGTGCCAGACACTGTCACTACTGTCCCTTTAAAAGGAGCCGCCTGGACTCCTGTTACTTTGTGATGTCACAACCAGGGGCAGACATTTTGGACCAGTCACAGCACAGGTGTAAATAATAACGAGCTTAATTATCTACATCGTTTATGTAAATCAGGAACAGTACAAGTACAGTTAAGCAAAAGAAAGTATATATATGTATGTGTATATATGTACGTACAGGATGTGTACATGTTTATACAGCATCACAAATTGCGCAATAATACGTTTACAACTGTTTAAAACAAATCCGCTGTGCGATAGTTTGACGGGACCGTGAATGCAGCACACCTCCATCCGCCCACATGTTAACTTAAACTTCTTGTGTGTACATGTATATATATATATATATATATACACACACACACACACACACACACACACACACACACACACAGGAGCTGTGTAAACTAACCTGTGTCGACGGCCTCCTTCATGTAGACGGCACAGTACGGGCTCAGCACCTCCTCGTGGTAGGCCAGTCCGGGGTCCATCTCGAAGTTGGAGAAGCCGATCCGCAGGAAAGGCGACATGGCTGCGGACTAATCGCCCTCTGACCTCCGCTCAAATATCTTCTCCTCTCCACACCCGCCCACAAAAAAACACCCCAAAAAAAACCTCTCCGAGAAGCAACGATGTCGTCGTTGCAAAGCGGCGCCCGAGGATGAGATTTCTGAAATTTATTTTGTTTATCTCTGCGAAACAACCTTTCCTCCGCTGCAGCCGACTGCCGACTGCCTCTTTTTTTCCTCTGGGGAAAGATGGGCTGCCAGGCGAGGAGGAGGAGGAAGAGGAGGAGGAGGAGGAGGAGGAGGAGGAGGAGGAGGCGGCTCAATGTTTTTCGCCCTTGATGCTTAACACAACCTGTGAGAGGAAGAGAGAGAGAGAGAGAGTAAGATAGATACCCGAGACATCGTAACCACAACAGCTTGCTCTTAAGTTTCCTCCAACCGCCAACTCAAAACTTCTAGTCTCCATCTGGCGAAACCGGGGTTTTAGACTAAATCGACAATCCTCTGGAAAACTGTTTAAAAACTGTGTGTGTTTGGAGCTTTGCTGTAGTTCACCCGCACAAAAACAAAACTCAAAAAAAACCCAAAGCAAGATAAGAAGGCCGCCTTCTGAGAATCAATGCAAGCTGAAATAAAACCGCACGTACCCTCAGGGCTCGTCAACACCAGCTGTCGCACTCGGCGGAGTCTTTGAGCACATTTTGTGTAAAAAAAAGAATCTCTTTTTGACGTCGTACGTACGAGAGAAAAACACAACAGTAACACACTTGTGCTGCAGCAGCTTTTGAGTGTTCGACTTGGTGACGGTCGATGTGATATTTGAGGCCTCTGTGTGTGTGTGTGTGTGTGTGTGTGTGTGTGTCACTTCCAGTAGCGGAGAGGGTGACTATTAATAGTGTTGAAATACTAAACGCAGATCAGGAATAAACGGCCGACTGGACTCTACTGCAGGGCTTTTTTTCTTCTGTCTGTCATGGTCGTCATCGTCATCGTGAGAAGTTGTGCACACGTCACCTCTTTTACCGTAATACCCCCCCCCCCCCGGACCCTGACCCTGACCCCGACCCTGAGTCAGACTTCCACATTATCCTTATGAAGAATATTTAAACTTGAGCACAAAAACTCTACTTTTTCATATCTACTCTGGTTTCATGCTGTGTTCAAGAGCTGCTGCCAGTGGATTACTCGACTTTAGCTTCAAGAAACTACGTTGATTAATTAGATGAATAAAAGTTGACAAAGTCGATCGGTTAATCAGCTCCAGTATGAATAAATATTGCGACGTGTGACGGAAAGAAGACGGTGGTGAAATTGGACGATGACAAAATGTTTCCCTGAATTAATTTTTTATGCTAGAATGTTTTAAATTTTTTAATTTCCTCCATACTAAGAGCAGTCTTTGAAAACAAGAATTGTTTTCTTTGAAAACAAGAATTGTTTTCAAAGACTTATTCCCCACTGAACATTTCACATTTGGTTTAGTTTAGTATTCAAACTATCTATGCTGAGTATCTCCCACTTTGTCCTCATATAAATATCACATTTGCCCCCAACAAATCCAATGAATATGTATTTTTCAGCACACTGCCTCCTGTGCAGCTCCGACCGGTCGTGTTTTTGCTGCGTTCATGCCGGAGGAGTCAAACTTCCGGTGCCTACGTTGTACGACGATGTAACCACACTTCCTGTCTCTGCAGCAGTTTGAATTCTCGACTCGAAGCCTGGCAGGAGGGGGAGAGTTAAAAAAAATAAAAATAAACGGCGGCAAATATAAAACGGAGCTCGTTTAAATTTCAATTCTTCTTGCGGTGAAGGAAAACTAATTTCCCTGCTGCGTTACTGACGTGAAGATCTTTTTCAGCGTCCCAATTAATCACTCCAAGTCCATTGTCTTCTGTTGCTCCTGCGATTTAACTGCGACGCCACATTGCGCGGCCGAGTCTCTGATGTGACGCCCAGGAAAAAGTTTCACGTCATTTGTTCACAGTGTGAAATAAAGTAATAGAGGAAGAAGAAAAGCCGAGTGCTGTGCGGGAGCTTTTTGAGCCGCTGGAATGCAAAAAGCATCTGGGGCCTGCGGTGACTTTTCCTTAATGGGATTAATCCGCCCGTGCCCTCTTTTTTCTCTCTCGGAAAGTAAATGTGCGCGACGCCTAAGTGGATTTCGACGCGACCCAACACAGGGGTCATTGTGGAAAACAATCTGCTGAGCCTGACATTTAAAAGAAAAAATTACTTTTGAACCAAAACAAAAGCTGTAAATCGGCCGCCGCCGGGGTCTTTTCCACATGTTAGATCATAAACAAAGGCTTTGTGTTTATTTTTTATTTTTAGCGAGGCCCATGTTGGTCGTTTCATACCGAGAGCATTTAAAGGGGCGGCGGGCGGTTTTGGAGAAAGATTTGCTTGTTGTTGATGTGTGGACCACACTGGTCGGGGCCTCGGGGCCTCGGGCCCTCGGGCCCCCGGCCTCGGGTACGGGAGACCGACGCGCCGACCACGAGGCCAAAACCCCTGAGTCGTAGCACGTCTCTTAAAGGCTCAGTAAGCAGTTTGGGAGAAAGCTTGTTTCTCTCCTTGTTGTTGTTGTGATGTTTACTGCTCTGGCCGGGCCGCGACCCCCGGTATGACGGTCCGACGCCCTAACCACTAGGTCATAACCGGGGAGTTGCAGCTCCACCCTAAGGGGTCGACGAGGTGTCCGCACCATTTTTTTTTTTTACAGAGCCAGGACTGTACACAAACACACAACTGACAGGTAGCGGACCGCGAGGAAATATTACCTGAATTTGACAAAAAAAAGTGTATCGGATTCAAATCGCGTACTGCCCCTTTTAACGCGCGCCGTCAGATCTCCGTGGTCGGCTCCTGAGGCCCATGTTTATCTTGTTCCTGTGCAGGTCGTCGGGTTTGGCGCCATGATCCCGCCTCCCGCCACCCGTCAGCACTCAAATGCCACCGGCGCCCATCCTTAAACACACACACGGAGCACGGGGAAGGTCAAGCGCCTGAGACCTTTCAGAAGAACCTTTCAGGTCAAGCGAAACGAGCCTCCACGCCATCATCAAAGTGTGTGTGTATAAAAGCTTTTTGAAGAGGAAGAGGAGGGAGAGAGGAGGAGGAGGAGGGGAGGTCTTTGTTGTTATTGACAGAAAGTCCATGTGTGTCACAGAAACCTTTTGACTAACAGCTGCCGCCCACACACACACACACCCACACCCACACACACCCACACCCACACACACCCACGAGAGCCCCGACGCTCAAAGTGAACCCCGAAGTGGTCACTCGTTCAAACTGGCCGCACACAAGGAAGTGGTGTGATCACGTGACGACCGTCGGCAGCTCACGACGGCCAATCATCTTCTGGTTAAAAAAAAAAAATTCAGTCAACGCCGCACGAAAATGAACTCATTTCATGGGAAATTCAATTCTGTAACCGTCGAATCAAAAGTGTGTTTGCTGCTGTAACTTTCTCTTCATTTGCCGTGAGGGAATAGTAACTAACGTAACGTGACTAATAACATTTAGTTCTATGCTTAAGTACAATATTCATGTACTTTTACTGAAGTACATCCATTTAATAAGGTTAATTTTCACTCCTGCTTTAGAGGTAAATACTGTAATTTAGACGCCAATACATGTATTTCACAGTTGTTTAACTTAGATTAAACAAGCATCATGTATTTGAAGTCGTATACTTATATTTTTATATACGCAACATTAAAATGCTGCCAATGTACTTTGTTTATTTGCAAGCTTTGGAATGGAACTAAGTACATTTACTCAAGTACTAAACATTTGATTACAGGTATTGCTAATTTATGACACCATATATATATATTCTGCTTCACTGCTTTTTACTTCACTATTTTAATTTGACAGCTATAGTTACCATTTCCTTAGCAGATTACAAGTTACATAAAATGATTTATTATAAATTAAATGTAAAGTTAAAATTACTGCAAGCATTTCACGAATGATAACCAAATCAAAAATGTATGGCTTTTACTGCATAACAAGTGCCTGTCTGGTGCATTCAAGTGCATTTAGTTGATGTAAGCAACGTATCTGAAGGGAGATTTTTGGATGCAGGATATTTACGTGTGTTGAATATGTGAATATTGATTCATAAAGTGAGCGATCGTCTCTGCAGTGGTCACAAATGTTGAACAGAGGAAAACGTGTGTCGACTGTGCACCGACCTCTGACAACAAACGAAAGCGCAGAAGAAGCAAAAAAATATATATATATATACAAATCTGATATAAATATTAATGTCTCACATCACGTGTGACGTGTTTCACATGTACAACATCCGGAAACAATAAATAAAACAAAGTGAACTGACCTGTGAGAGAGATGAAAGTTGCGTGAACTTTTTCCTCCGACAGCGCGAGGACAGTGCGTTCAACGTCGGGACGCGTTCAACGACCGTCGGATTATTGCAACTTCCAAGAAGGGGCAAACAAAAAAAGAAAGAAAAGAAAGTTGCCTGTCGCTCAGTTTTCAGGCTTTTCGTCTGATTGCCCAGATTTGTATTAATATGATTCGGTGGAACGTGTTTTGAACTTTTTACAAAATCCGCTGTGGGAGAGTTCGACGGGACCGTGAACGCAGCACACCTCAATCCACCCACATGCAAACTGAAACTTGTTGTTGAATCAATGATCACCTCAGCAGTCATGTGCTTTTCACAGCTAGTTCAGGAAACAGTTTGAATTTATATATATTTATATTCCCAGGGAAAGGAAATTCTGGAAGTTCTGGAAAATGTCCGGACTTCAGTTCATGTCTGAAAGCAGCTCAATGTAGTCAAGTCGATTATTATCACCTTTTCTTTTCTCTTTCTCTTTTCTTCTCGTCAGATTCGAAACCGCAAAAACGTTTCTTTTAGTTTTCAACACTTCATTTGGATAAAACAAAGGGGAGAAAGAAGAAAAAAACAACAACAACCCATCTTTATTTTAATTAAAAGCTGTAAAGGTAGATGGTAGTTTTTCTTTCCTCCACCAGGAGGCGCCAGTGTTCATGTGACGCAGCAGCCAGTGAAATACTTGGAAGGTGGAGGATGTTGGAGAAAAACAATGGTACCTGGAAAAAAAAAGTCAAAGTTTGCCCTGATTAGTGTCAAAACCTTCCATAATTCAAATTTACATATATTCAATTTATAGACTCATCTTCAGTGAGATTAAACGAAAGGATCTAGTTACATTTTTTTTCCCAGCATCCATCCATCCATACACTATATCTCTCTCCATCCATCCTGTTCCAACGCCTCCGCAGCCAATCACACATCAGATGCTGATAACCCGGCAACAGACCCCAAAACCGGCCGCGCTCCTTTTTATATAAAAAGAAAGAAACAATTTTGGCCACAGCAACACATCCATCACGTTTGTCACACACACTAAGTAAGGGAGAGCTTGATTTATTTATACATATATTTTTTTATTTATTTAAATTCAAAAGCAGGCCTGTGTGTGTGTGTGTGTGTTTATCATGTCGATGAGGTCACACTTCCTTCCTTCCCATGACTGTTAAACTGTTTGGCACTTGTTAATCGCTCACACACACACACACACACACACACACACACACATAGAGAGATGATTACAGTTTTACTCAGAGAAGATTTATGATCAAGTTTGTGGGCATCAGGCAGAATCGGAGAGAAAAGTCCCAGATGGCCACTTTAAGTCTTATTAGTTTGTGTAACATGATATTTACTGTTCACATGCTGACGTTCATAAACCGTCCCGTCACTCACTGTCAGTCAGTTACTGTAGCTCCACTGTACTCTCCTCAGTAATGTAGTTTATTTTATCGGTACTTGTCCTTTACTTTGATTTACTGTCTTGTAAAGTTCTTTGCCGTCTTCTCATGAACTTTATTGTGTTAGTTAATTTATTTCACTGTACTTCACTCTCTTATTATCCTGTCGCAGTTCACTATACTGTTCTCTTTAATTTACTGTACTGTACTTCACATTACTTCACTGTCCTGTTTTGTACTTTGATGTACTTAACTGTCCTGTACTTTCACTTTACTTGACTGTACTTTCACTTCTGTCCTGTACTTTCACTTTACCTTGTTGTACTTCACTTTACTGTACGTAATACACATTACTGTACTTTACAATTCTGTACTTCAAATGACTGTCCTCCACTGCACATTACAGTTCTGTATTTCATTTTACTTTACTGTCCTGTTCTTCACTTCACTGTCCTCTACATTACTCTCTTAAACTATACTTGTCTGTACTCTGTTTCTACTGTACTGTACTGCCTGATTTCATGTACTGTATTGTGTACTGTCCTTTCCTGTCTTTCACTAGTCGGCCTCCAGATGTCTTGTCCTGTTTATTGATGTACTTTTTCTTCACAATCCTAAACTCTCCCATACGACCCTCTACTGTCCCTCTACCATCTCTTTATGTCCTATACTGTCCTCTAACATACTGTACTGTGTCCCGTATACTGTAGTTCCTTACAGCATCTGTACTGCCCTGCACCGTCTTCTACTCCTGCTCCTCCCTGTTCTGTCCTTTATTATTATACTACAGTGTCCTTTTAGTGTCGTCAGCTGTTTTTCTTACTGTCCTAAAATGTCCTCTACTGTACCGTACTAATCTATGCTGTCGTCACCTTTGTTGTCCTGTCTTCTGCTCTATTTTATCGTCCACTAATGTCCTTCATTTATTTTGATCTACTCTCCGTCCTCCCCTCTCACACTCTCCCGTCCAGTGGCTCTAAATCAGTGTTTCGTGGAGGATATATATTTCCATGATGCACTGACGAGAACAGTAGTTCCTCAAACAGTCAAATATTATTCTTGGCCCGCCGCCCGTCATGATTCACTACAGTTCATTTAAAACTGGTTTGGATTTCAAAAGCCAAAAGAACAGTTTGAGCTGAGGGGAAGTTTCCATTTTAGACTGAAATCAACTTTCATAAATCTTAGATAATCTTTTTATTTTTTTATTTTTTATGCCTTCCTATTAGCAGCAGATGTTTTCCAGTTGTCCGTCCATGTCTGGGTACAGTACATCCCGACTCCTTCGGGGAATCTCTTAAAATTTGGCTCAAAGGTTATTATGACCTCACCAAACACAATATTTGGCCTTGGTTCAAGAAAATATTGTGAAGTGATGACGTATCCGGATGGTTAAAGGTCAACTTTGCTGTGACATATCGCACCGTGTGGAAAAAAGTATTTATAAAAAAATAATTCTGTTAATCATCTCCATAACTCAGGAAGAGAAGGGAAGATTGTGACCATATTTGGTCGGACAGTGAGCTGGTGACACCTTGAAGCTACGGCGACTGTTTCCTGTAGATCTTCTGCCTCATGTGGATGTAAATGTGACCAGTGGGCGGAGGCGTATACATACATACATAAATACATGACATTATAGTTTGTTTGTGCTCTTTGCCATATGCAGATGTTATAGGAAACATCCATCCGAGTGATGCTGGCAGCGGAATCGTGTCGCAGATATTTTACTGCACCACATGAAAGCTTTGTCTCGTATGTGGGAGAAAAATCTGTGTGGGCAGGATTTACATTTCCCCCCCTCCAACTAACTGTATGTTGCTGGCATAGTTATGGACACAAATATAATTTCAATGTAACAGGAAGAACGGAACAAGTTCCCCAAAAAAAAATTATTATCCGTCTCTGGTTTGTTGCCTGTGATATTATTGTCTTTATCAAAAATCATTGCCAGATTTCCCACAAATCCAATTGCTCCTGGCTCGTCCCTTGCCTCGTATTTTATCGGCACAGTGTCGCTTTCCAGACGTTCTCTCTTTTCCAACTTATACCGAAAAAAGATGCAAAGATCAACATCCATTTTTTTCTTTCCTCTCGTGTAATGTGAATCAATCTCCTGCCAAAACCGACCTGCTACAGTTCTGTTCATGTGGTGCAGATGTCGCCCGAGGCTGAAAATTTTGTTTAACTGTTCTACATTCACATCTATTCTCTGTTCAGAGGGTTTCAGAAAAACTCTTGGATTCAGGTTGCGAAAGACTCGCTGCAATCTAACAAAACAAGAAATAATGTGACATATTCAAAACTTTCCTCGACAAATAACGATCAGATTTATATTTTTTCATCTAACAGCATCAGACACCATTTTTTCCCCCAAGTTAATGTTTGATGCTCTCCACATTTAAGTTTAAATGTATTTTTGCACCCTTTAGGATGAATAAATAATATCTAATATCCAATATAAATAAATTTAAAAGGATTTTTTTGATTTATATTTAAAAAAAAATTCTTTCTCCAAACTAAAGTATTGTGGACAACATTCATTTTTAAACCCAGGTCCATTTATCTGAATAATAATAATATAATAATAATAAGATATTTCAACACAGGGAAATATATATAATTTCTAGGTTGGACGGCGACTCCATATCGTTTCCCGCTGTACAGTAGCTGAAGGCTCACAAACATACTAAACTATATCTGTGAGTCCTCTGGTGTGTTTCCCTTCACATGGCACTAAATTAATCCTCCTGCTCAGAGCTCAGCGTGGAGCAGCAGCAGCAAATCCAGTAAAGGCATCCCACCCCCACCCCCCTAATCAGGTTCCCCCTCTGTGGAGGAGAAAATATGAATTTGCGTGAAAAGAATCTTCTTTTTCTTCGTGTGTTGAACCCATATTTTTTAATATCTGCCCCGTGTTTTTGAGACAAAGACTCTGAGAGAGAGAGAGAGAGAGAGAGAGAGAGAGAGGGAGAGAGACAGAGAGCGGAGGGGTTTTGTGCTGTAACGTTATTCTTTTGTGCCGAGCAGCGATACGGGACTGAGGGATGGAGCCTGTGCTTCTTTTTATACACGTTGCCATGGAAACCAGGCCCCATCAGCCAACCAGCTGCCGCAGCGATCCGGCCGCCGCCTCCTCCTCCTCCAAGCCCTTTTTCTTTTTACACACACACACACACACACACACACACACACACACATACACACACACACACACACACACACACACACACACACACACACACAACCCCCTCTATCTTTTCTGCACATTCATATTGCATACCAGCACAGACATTTTTATAAGCTGACGACTGAGGGAAAAAAAACTAAAAATAAAAATGGAGCCAAAAAAGGAAAACGCACTCAACCTTCTACGTAAAGGCGTGTGCTCTCGACGCATAACTACACAGTGACACGTCTGTAGTGATGAGGAAGAGCGGAGGAAGGAAGTGAGTCAGCTGTTTGAGCAGCAGCGACGACGACGACAACAAATAAAAACAAACATTAGTGCGACGTTTAAAAAAAGAGGCAGGTGAAGTGAAGATCAGCCGGATGAGAGAGAGAGACATAGGGAAAGTTTTATGACTGATGAAAACACGTGCGCACAAATGGAGCGGGATAACTGTAATGCTGTGCATGAAACATCTGGACGTACTCACACACGCGCGCACACACACACTATAAACATACACTACACACACACACACACACACACTACACTGTGGGAGGACAAAGGAGTGAGGATCGTGTGTGTGTGCAACACAAAGAAAAAGAAAAATACAAAAACACCATTAAGATAGAAATATAGTTGTTACAGCTATACATGATATACATACACAAACTACCATTTAACGAGAAGAGAGCAAGTGAGATAGAGAATCAATTTAAGAAAATGGAATTAGGAAGTTTTTGAGAGACGCAAATCATTTATTACCGGCCACATACATGTCTCTGCATGGAATTATTAATATTCATTAAAAATACTCTTATTACAAGTAAAAGACAGATTAAAAGCGAATGAAAAAGAATCATTAGTTGCAGACCTACATCCTTTTTTATTTATCCTTCGTGGGACCAGTGAAGTTCTGGCTGAACGCATGTGACGCCAAAAAGATGTTGCTAGTTAAGTTTAGCAACTTATTTAAATTCGAGGAACGTCTGTTAGACACTAAATCAGCACAAAGAGTTAAATATTAAGAAATAAGCATAAATAAAAAAAAAGAAAGTGCAGTTTTTGTTGAGGAGGAAACTCGGTCAGAAGTTGACGACGCCGGCTGATATCAGACACCAGATGTTGGATGAGCGTTGAGGACTGGACAGATCTTCTGTACATCGTCGCGTCGTCCCGGTCGTAGTTTGTCATTCGTGCTAATGTGTCGTCTCTGGTCAGGTTTTGAATTTCGCTGACGCAGCGAGGAAGAGGAGAGCTGCTTTCCATCGACCTCCCGGAGATGGAACTCCAGCCCCAACCCCATCCTGCAGACCCCCCCCCCCCCCCTCACCTCATCTCATCAACACAGGTCTGGTCTCACGTTACACACACACACACACACACACACACTGTACATACGGGGTGAAGTCAGACGAGGACTTTGTGTTTGTTTGGTGATTGTTGAAAGTAAATTATTATTATAAAGTAGTATTTTACTCGAGTATTTCAGTTTGAGGAAACTTTATGATTTGCTCCACAACTGTCTTTAATCCAATATACTCGAACAATCTCCTGCTGTGTTCGTCAAATGTGAGAGGGCAAACTCCACAAAATGTCCAGACAGAATGTGGCGGAATTTTCCGGACATTTTCCAGAGTTCATGTCTGAAAACTGATTTTTCAGACTTTGTAAAACCTCAAATTAAAAATGTGTAGAAGAAAGAAAACCACAATGGAGGTCGGACTCTCCTGTGAACTTTAATCGAATAAAAGAGACAGTATATATCTGACATCGGTGTGATTAAAAACCTGTCAGTCAGCGTCGTCTGCCCCTGATATGATGGACGCGAGGCAGTTTGATTGATCACTGTATCGCAGTGAGCGGATCAATCGAACGCTGGAGGGCGCAGTGGGAGTGTGTTGTGAAGGTATGAGGGCCGAGCTTCGATGGGTTGTGGCCCCGAGGTGAGATCGTGGATCGGGCGGGGGTGTTTGATGTTGCATTTATATATTAAATGTACTGTTCCCAAAAAATGAAGATCAGAGTATAGTCGTCCTTCCATTGTCTCATTTTCTTCACAAGTTTCTGCCTACGTTTTTCTTCTTGAACCTGTTATTAAACGCTAATAAACGTTAAAACCAAAAATCTTCCTTCCTGCGTCAAATTATTCAACGTGAATTCCCACGTACAGCAGGCCCGACCGCTCGGCCAACTCCTAATTATACATTCCTTTTTTCATATTCCCATCCCATGCCGCCCACACACACACACACACACACACACTTTTCTCCCTTCCCCACACACCCATCCCGTTGTGTCCCAGTCCTCGGCTCAAGGCAGCCATCTATTTCCATTTTTATCATTTCATCCATTCCCCCAACGATAACATCAATGAATGCATTACCTTTTGAAAGAGAGATGAGTTTATACTCATCCCTGTCTGCCTCCCCCCCCCCCTCTCTCTCTCTCTCCACACATCAGATGCAGTGTGTGTGCCTCGCTCGGTCGAGGCCGGGGCATATGGAAGTGGAGCTGCAGCAGATGGGCGGGAGTCCCACAGGCGGGTCCAGATGACTAATGAATAATGAACAATGGAGAGGAAACTGCTCTGTCGTATATATAAACGGGAGGGTGTGATGTTTCGAGGTAGGGGCCGCCGCTCAGATCCCACCCTGCTAAACATTAATCAATACCGATTCCGTGCGCCGCGGCGTCTGCGCGCCGCATCAATTTGCCTCCACTCAGATGTCGATTAGCTTATCAAAACGCGCGGCCAGCGCATAATTTATGAGACGTGCCTTCGTGCTGGATTCAGATCGAGATCTGTTGATGCGGGAGGGGAGAGGAGAGGAGGGGAGGGAAGAGGGGGGTGCATCGCTCATCTCACAGTGCAATCCATTAGGAATAAAGATTATTCCCAGAGGAGGAATGTGGAGAGCAAAGTGTCCGCAGGGCAGGTTGTTTAAAAAAATGCTGCTGCAGCTGCAGCCAGAGGATGCACTTTGAATTTTGTTTTTTGTATTATTATTATTATTCATGTGGATTCCGGCCAAAATGTGGAGGGGGTCACATGGGGAGAGATGAATTTTATGTCGAGTTTGTCCAGAATCTACTGCGGCAGGAGACGTGAGGCGTTCACTGTCCCGTGAACCTCTGTAGAAGAGGTTTCAAATGTATTGATAGAAATGTGTTGAGGACGCGTGTTTAAACTTTACACTCACTTTATATTTTATAATCCTCCCACAGTCCAACTTGTTCTGGTCAGCTTGCAGATAGAAAATGGTTTCATCTGCCTTAATAGCAATCATTATTATATTTGACCCCTGACGCTAGAGAGACACTCGTCTTTTACCTGAGCTGCTCACACACCTCCCACTCACTGCTCACCGCCTGCAACAAGTTCACACGTCTTCTTTCCCTCTGCCAAGATGCTCCGGGGCGGGTTGAGAGAAACACGACACCTCGTCAAAAACACACACGCGCACACACACACGCACACAACTTGTTAGAAGCTGTGAAAAGGAAAACAGTGATAAAATCAAAGAGAGGTTTTTTTGAAGAGAGTAGTGAAGTAGTTCAGTGGTGAGCTGAGCCTCGTCTTCATCATTGTTCTGTGTGTGGGTGTGTGTGTGTGTGTGTGTGTGTGACCTAGATTTCAAGCCTGCACTGCAATGCAAGTGATTGTGTGTGTGTGTGTGTGTGTGTGTGTGTGTGTGTGTGTGTGTGTGTGTGTGTGTGTGTGCGTGTGTGTGTGTGAGAAAGAGACAACTCAGGCTCTGGTTAACCATACATACACCTTGCACCTTCCCCCACTTCCACTCACAAACCCCCACTCCCCTCTCGCACACACACACACACACACACACACACACACACAAATTTATTTTTTAAGTGTCACTTAATTTACTGTTGTGTCTTTGTTTTCAATATTTTCCATATTTATCTTTATCATCAGGCAGGATTGATCAAAGCTTAAACTCTCTGATCGGTGAGATGAATCTATGTAAAGATGATTGACAGATGAAGGTTTGGATTCGACGCCTTTGTTGTTGGTCTATTTTTGCTTTTACCTCGTGGACCTGGAGAGAAACATCCTTGTTCTCATTTAGTGGATTGTTTGCGTCGGACGTTTTATCGGTCGTTGCTCCATTTGGCTGCAGCGTACAAGATGTAGACACGGCGTGATTGACAGCTGGTGCGGTCCAACCGGTGCAGGGTTGCAGGTGTAGGTGGGCGCGCTCACAGTCAGACCACACCCTTTCCTTTAAAGCCCCAGTGTGTAATGTTTGTACGTTTCCGGTGGGATCTGGTGGTAAAGTTGCAAACCGCGACCAGCTGAGCGACCGACAGGGGACACTTTATGGTGGCGCACCGGTGTCGAATCAAAGACAGACAACCTGTCGTCGGGACTGCGATTGATCAAAGTTTGTCTTCCTGTCAGAACCGATGAGTCGTCACATCTGTCGGCGGTTTCATGACTGAAACTATTATAAAACCGCAAGCAGCTGAATATGGGGCGTTCAAATTTTTTTTTTTTTAATCCACGTCTCTTTCTCATTCACGTTTGATAATGAGGTTGCCAGGCAACAGTATAAGGTAGCAGCTTCTCAGACTGACTCACTACTAAGTGTCAGAGTTGGGGAAGCTGTGTGCGTGCGTGCGTGCGTGCGTGTGAGTGAGACAGGAAAAAGCTATTAAATTGATTCAGTAGCAGCCACACACACACACACGCACACACACCGTTTTGCTGCTGAATACACCCTGAATGTAAATCGCTGTCTTTTATGAATATTTCTATTGGCCGAACACGGCGGAATAAGCACGTCAGGTCGTTTTGCCGCACGCACGACTAACGCGGCGTCACCTCCAATTACGTTGCTACATGAAACAGCCATCAGCGCCTCGCAGGAGGAGGGTAATTGCTTTTTTCTTCGCCACCAGGAAACGGTTCCGTTCAGTAAAACATCTTGTGATAAAGAATCCGGCGTTCCATGTAGGGTTTATGTCTCTGATGATACTTTGTACCTCCACCAACGACAAGGAAGTTATGTTCTTACCCCTGTCTGATTGGTTGATTGACTAGTTGGTTGTTTGGTTGGTTGACTAGTTGGTTGGTTGTTTGGTTGACTACTTGGTTGGTTGGTTTATTAACAGGATTACGCAAAAACTAGATTTCCACAAAACTTGGTGGACGGACGAGAAGTGGGCCCAGAAAAACAAACATTTTCACAACCACCAAGCGATAAATCAAGGAATAATAATTAACAAACAAACAAATATCAACAATCTGAAAGATAATCTTTCAAAGAGAACCGGTAGATTTTGAAGAAGTTATTTAGTTTTCCCCCCTTTTCTTTATAGAATAATAGGTGGTGTCACCTAAATTGTCAAAATATTCTCAGTATTTTCTCCGTACCCAGGAGAAACTTCTTCATGAGCCTTTTTAAATTATTGTATCCTGTTGGTGCACATTATTGTGACTTGATTATATTTACTCAACAGGATGTTGCCAGCTAATAGATGCAGGTAGACGGATTCGCACTCTATGGCGGCGTTATTTCCAAAGCTTTCATCGATGCCCTTTGAATCCAAAGACATTTTTATTCAAAGGAAAAATAGATAAATTGCAGCTTTTTGTTTCCGCACATCAATAATTTTTTTTATACTTTTGGCGGCATTTTCCTTTTGTCTCGTTTTGGGACCAGCATCTCATTAAGTTGGTCTGTCTGGTTATTTTGGGGGGGATACATTACTGTCCGTCAAGTCCGTCTCTATGATTTATATTATTCAACCCCTGACTATTGTTCTGGTGCTGTCCAAATTTGTTAGTAGTATCTAGTATTTTTCACCTCTGTGTATATATATATATCTTCAAGATATAACTAGAAACATTAGATATATATATATATAAACTGTATTTGCATCCTTTTTTGGTTTCAAATACCTCTTTATTGACACCACCCGTCATATTTCATCTGTGTTCATGTCAATCTATTGTAAATTTATTCTATTTAATTCTGTTTGTCCTATAAAAGTAGATATCGCTGCAAATTTTTTTTTTCAGCGTCAACAATCAGCGTTTAGATTATTTGGTCATCTTTGAAGTCGCACTGCTAAGGCCATTTAGTAGTTACATTTAGCTCAACTGTCCATAAACTCTTTATTCCTAGTCGGTGATTGATTTATTCTTCTTCACTATTTTATTAAAGTATTTCATATTGGTCAGGCTACTCCACAATATTTCAACAAACCCCTCAAATCCCTCCTTATAAAAAAACATGTAATACAAAATAAATACTAGTGGAAGAAGCAGAGTTTTGTTTTTTATAAGCCGTAACCTTTAATTACAGTTACGTTACCTTACGGTCCTTTTCTAACGGTCGATAATTGAAATGACGAGGTTAAAAAAATGCAGCGTCGGGGGAGTCTGGTTGTCTGGTTGTTTGGACGGAGCAGCAGCGTAGGAGGAGGAGGAGGAGGAGGAGGAGGAGGCGGAGTGAGCTTCCTCTTCAAACTGTGACTGTGTGTTTGTTGTGTTAACCACAAGCGACGACTCACTTCCTACGTCTCAGCAGGGAGCAAAACTGCTCGGCACTTCACCGTCCCTGAAGCAACCGAAGGCTGCTCCACGTGAACAGCTCCGTGTCAAACGTCTGTGGCCGTCTAATATGATAAATAAATCAAAAAATAAGCACTGTTATGGGTACAGTCGCCTAAGACTCAATCTGTCTCATGCCGATTATCCAAACGTCAGATAAACCCGACGCAGAGCAGGAGGAAAAAAAGAGCGAGACAATAGAGAGAGATTTTTAAAAATCGATAGAAATTTATTTGTCTGACTTATCAAAAATATCTGCGACGCCTTTGCATAGATGGGACACAAAATAGCTTCTTCCATGATTGTTTCCGGGTGATTGTAACGAGGAGGACGAGGAGGAGAGAAGCACGACTGAGTTTTTCTCTCAGGCAACACGTGGGACACCTTTTTTTTTTCCTTCTTCTTCTTCTTCTTCTTCTTCTTCTTCTCCCTCCTCGTCTTTGAGCAGAAACTGGAGGTGTGAATCTAAACGAAAAGCCTGTCGAATTCATCCTCAAGAGTTGAGCTTCACTCCTTTTTAAATTAGGGTCACAATAAATATTAGGAATATATTACTTCTCGGCTTCGTTAAATACTTTGCTCAAATATCCTTTTTTTTATCTTCTTCTTCTTCAGAACCAATTATGTCACAAAACGTGGGGAGAGAGAAAAAAAAAGAGTCTTTGTGGTCAAATAATTAACTTAAACGCTATGAATTGCTCCTCTATCGCGAAACAACGCGGGAATGAAAAGTAAAGAGATAAAAAGTGAAAGTCTTCGGCGACGAGTCGTCGGCTTCTTCACAGGTCGGTGAGACGCTCGGATCTTCTCCGACGCATTCAGCTTTGTCGTTCGCGTGGGTCGCGGGCGTCACATTTTCACATCAGTAGTACCCTGGACATTAATCCTTCCAGCTCCCCGTACAGGCAATAATCCCTCCTTGATTCTCTGCTCTTCCAGTGCAACCGCTCCCCAAAACATATACATATTCCTTCTTCTTGCAAGTTGGAAATCCACAAAAAAACAACCTCTGGGCTCAAATAATCCACGAACTCGGCCGGGCTCCTTCTGGACTCCTTTTCCTTCTCGCCGTTCCTCTCCTGTCCTGTCCCGCCGCCGCCGCCCGGCGCTCAGTTGGCGAACTGTCGGTAGAAGGCGACCTTGACGCGCTCGATCTGGTGACACAGCTTGATGGCGGGGCCGAGCTTCAGGTCCATGCACTCCTGCACCGTGGGCAGCGTCAGCAGCAGCAGCGCCTGGCCGTCGATGTCCTGCACCAATGTATACACAGTATTTTTTAATAAGTCAGAGAGACTTTTCATGGCAGTTCAAAGAAAACGTCGTCCTTGAAATGTTGAAACCAGCCGAGAAAAATACTTGGTTGTAAAAAGTTACGAGAGTAAAATAGTAATGAAAATTAAGATTAAATATCTTGAAATATAATATTTTGAAAATACAATTTTTGAAATATGACACGTCCTGACAAATTTTTCAGTATTTCTTCTTCTTTTTTTTTGTTTTTAGAAAAGAATAATAGAAAATGATAGAGAGATACTGTACTGTGTGTGTGTGTGTGTGTGTGTGTGTGCGTGTGTACCTGCTCCTGGAAGATGTTGGCCAGCGACGCACAGTCGGTAGAGTTGATGAACTGAACGACTTCGTCGACGCTCCACTCCAGAGGGTTCCTGTCCAGAACCAGCTGACCCTCGTCCTCCTCCATCTGACACACACACACACACACACACACACACACACACACACACACACACACACACACACACACACACACACACACACACACACACACACACACACACACACACACACACACACACACACACACACACACACACACACACACACACATTTTTAAATACACAGTGCCGTAGTTCCTTGAGGACAGGACCTCTGTGTCGGTCCACCCCGTCTCACCTGCACGTCTTGTCCCTGCGGCGGCTGGTACTTGTTCTTGTTCTGGCAGTGCGCCGACAGCGAGCGGGTCGACCTCCTGCGGCCCACGGGGGCGTCCCGGCCGCCCGCCGCGGCGTTCCCCGCGCTGACGGCCCTGTGCAGTGCCGCGGCCCGGCGAGGGCGCCCGCCGCCGGCCGCCTCCACCGAGGACGCGTCGGTGTGGTCCTCGCGCGGCTCCGAGCTGTTGCCCTCGCTGCCCGACTGCATCTCGTCGTCGTCCTCTTCTCCCTCGTCGCTGTCCTGGGGGAAGAGTCAGAGTCTGAAGCAGCTTGTCAGACAGGCACTGAAGTCATTGGACATTTTCCTGAAAGTGATGTACGTGATGTAATTTAAATATCTATCAGGTGACGGTTGTTCCTGGCTGATTTTTCCGTCTGAATTTTTTTTCTCAGAAAGTTTCATGGCAGTGCTGAAGTGACTGAATCACTTTTCCAGAGAGAAGGAAGAGAGATGAGTCTGGAGTTCCTTGTAAGTGACTCATATCGTTAATCAGAATTTCTAGAGTCGTCAGACGAGTTCTTAACCCAGAAAAAAATCGGTTCCAATCATAAAATCTCCAGATTCAATAATCTCAAGGCTGCTCGTCCCTCATTAAATCATCTCTTTCCTTTCCTTTAAAACTACAATAAAAATCTCTTCTTCTTCTCCTCTCTTCTCGACTGTGAACAGACAATCATCAACACTCTGGAGAAGAGGAGCGACGCGGCGGAGAGACTGAAGAACAAGAAGAAGACCAGTCGCCTGACCTGCGGCGAGCCGGCGGGAGTGTAGTCCACGGCCGACGATCGTCTCTTCTTCTGCACAAAGATGGCTTTCCTCTTCTTCCTGCGGCGCGTCGGCTTGGCCAGCTCGCCCTCCGCCGGCTCCTCGCCGCCCGCCGGCTTGGACAGCTTCCTCTTCTTCCCGTAGTAATAAGCTGGCGGAACGGGGGGGAAGGACAAAAACAGGAAACTCAGCCGGGTCGCCTTCATAGCTGTGGGCGATGTGAGGTGCGTACATTACGGGGGACTCACTGTATTTGGTTTTGGTCTGAACCGAGCAGTTCTGTGGGCACTTGTCGGCGATGAGGGCGGGGCTGAGGAGGTTCGGGCAGCACTGCAGCTTCACGCACACCTTCCGGCAGAAGTCCGGGATCTGGTCGGCCAGGCGGACGATCCGGATGGTGGAGCGGTAGGTTTTCCCTTTATACCTGGAAGGGGGGGGGGGGGGGAGAAATACAACTTTTATTTATGAGAACAACGGATAACTAAATGGTCCGTCAGAGCGCTCGGCAGGTGAATGATGATGATCAGCTCCTGAAGTTGATCATCTGGAGGCAAACTCAAAGTGATTTTGCCGCCAAGTTTGGCGAAAACACGTCCAATGCGTTGTATGTATGTATGTTTGAATCACATAAGGAAGAGGTTCTGTTTTTCGGCCTGAACATTTCCCCGGCTCTTTCCCGTTCTTCCTCACTTGGCTTTGAGCGTCTCCTCCTGACATTCCCAGCTCGGGTCCTCCAGCTCCTGCAGCTCCTTCAGGACCCGTCCGGGCTTGTAGGCGGCGTTGATCAGCATGTTGAGCAGCTGCAGGCACGAAGCACAAGTCGGATTTTAAAAAAAAAAAGAAAGAAAAGAAATCAAGTGTTGAGGAAGAAGAAGAAAGAAACAATTCTCAGGAAGAATCAAGAGTTTACCGCACTGAAACACGAAAGGGGGATCTGAATAATAAAAAAGCGAAAAGGGACCGAACACAGAATCGAACTTGTGTACTCGAACATACAGAAAACACACAACCGCTCGTCTCTGGAGAAATTAAGAGGTTGTTTTGCTGAGCAGTGGCGACAGAGTGTGTGTGTGTGTGTGTGTGTGTGTGTGGACTGACAGCTCCTCACATTAAAACGAAGGCACCGCTGGGAAACTGCAGGTGGTTAACAAGACATGGCCGTCTCGCCCTCCACCTTTCACCCCCCCCCCCCCCCTCTCAATCTCTGTCGGCCCTCCTCTCTCTCTTTGAAAGTGTGGAACTCTTTGATTAAACCTGCCCCCCCCCCGACATCAGCTCACCTCCTTGAGGACCAGCGCGCACTTCCCGGGCCCCACGGCCTGCGGCAGCTCGGCGATGCGTCCCTTGTTGAGGTAGGGTCCTGAGAAGCAGCGGTGGTTGACAAAAATCTTGGAGCAGCAGTATCTGCCATTGGCCGAGCCTGGGAAACAGGAAGTAAGAGGAATTAACGTCGAACGTACACGTATGTTAAATAAGGAAATGAGAGCGCGCACGGAGATGAAACATGGCGTGTGAGGTCGGAGATCAGAGGATAACATAAACAAAAATCCACTTAGTTTTTTTGGACTAAAGATTTAATGTGTGTTGGTTGGAACAAAACATACATGTCATCACAAAGGTAAAACCAGGGGCCGAACAATCACACACGCAGAATTATATATTTATTATAGTAATAATATTAAAAGTGTTTTTGATTTATTTGTCATAAAACATAGTTATTAAATAACATTTCCTGGATCCGCCCCTTCATTTTAGTTGCCTCTTCCCAGCTAATTTCAACTGCGCACGTTTTTTCTCCGTTCGTCTTCTGCTGCCTACGAGGCTGCATGACGTTTTATACTTTTGTGTTTTAAAATACAAGTAGACACTTCAATATATTCATGTTTACTGCAGTTAATAATCAGGTCAGAGTCCCGCTGTGCTGCGAGAGCGTCCCCCCGCCACCAGGAGATGAATCGAGGGTCGACTGAATGACACCGGCCGCGGGCCCCCGGACCACCGCCGGCACCTGGGACCAACGGCGGCGGAGGTGAATCGTGATGAGGTGAGACGATGAATATGTATGAAACAGGGGGGGGGGGAAGAGGATCATGGAAACTCTGCTACCCTCTGCTCTCCTTGTCCTCCGACACACCGATCTACTCCGAAACATAACACACGTGTACATGCGTCCAACAACTACATGACTTCGTCTGACACCAGCCTTTTAAGGAAATTTTTTTTTTAACCCTGTTTGTCATCAGGATGACACAAAAACACAAAACATCTGGTAGCGGGATGTGATATGGGCCAAGAACGAAGCCATTACATTTTGGGGGTGGATCCAGGAATTTTACAATTTCTTTCTTTCAACTTTCTTTTAGGGCATTTTGTGACATTTTCACGGATTAGCCAGGGAATAATTCATAGATGAAAAAAGATCTGGTGGGTTGGTTTTTCAGGATTACACAAAAACTACCGAACAGATTTCTATGATCCGGGAAAAAGATATTTAATATATTAATATTTAATCACTTTTTTTTTTTTACTCTTTGAGATACAGCATTTTTTAATTTTTATTCACATTTTCAGATTTCCCAGGAATAATTGATGGATCTTGACGCAAAAACCACGAAACAGATTTCCACGGAAAATCAGCGAGAGGATGGGACATGGGCCAAGAAAGAGTCCCGTTACATTTTGGCATGGATCCCGACAAAGGGGGCGGATCAAGGATTTTTTATTCATAGCTTTTCTCTGACAGAAACATTTTCCCAGGGCATAATTCCTGACTCTTGCTCGGGTCTCAGATTGAACGTCTGAAAAAAGAAGCTTTTGAAGAAAACGAGGAACTTAAAAACAAAAACTAAACACTGTTTATTTTATGTGGGAGAGTAGGAAGAGTCGGGGAACCCCCCCCCCTCCCGGCGCGGCAGCTCATTAGCGTTAATTACTGGAGATGAATCATGTGCAAACCTGTCTTTTGATTACCTGGATCCATGGCGACGGGCTGGCAGTGGTTGACGGGAGTCGTCTCCACCGGCTGCGACGGAGCCGACCTGCAGAGGAAGGGGTGGCAATCAATCAATCAATCAATCAATCAATCAATCCGATCAAATGATGATGCTGATCTAATCAAACAGGAAACGAACGACGGAGGAACCGAATGGTCGCCTCTACAGCAGGTGAGGTAGAACGCAGCAGGAGGACAGAGTGGAGGAGGAGGTACAGATGAAAAGATTCCCCCCCCCCCGGACGTGAGAAATGGAATGAGGCGGTTGGACGACGCCAGCGCTGACAAAGTGCCGCGGACGACGAGAATGGCGACATATTTTCTCCCGCTCTCGAAAACGCCGGCTCCCGCGGGGCCCGGCGGCCTCTAACCTGTCATTTGTCAAAGAAATCAATCAGCGCCGCAGGAAACAACAACTCCTCTTCCTCAAGAGAGGGAGGGAGAAAAGCTCGAGGCTCGTCTGAACAAACCTTCACTGGGGAGGATTTCATTTGTTCTGGCTCACAGGTAGAAAGTCAGAAAACAAAGAGACGTGAACAAAACTAACTTTCCTGCTGACGCTGAAGGTTATGGTCTACAAAATACATGTTTCAGTCATACTCGAAAAACAAGTCTGAGGAGCAGAGACACATAAAGAAAAACTGATATAAACTTATATTAAATATATTAATATATATATATAAGTTTTCTTACTGTTTCTCGGGCTGAACCACAGCGATCTTCTTCTGCTTCTGGCCTGTGGACGAGACGATTACAGAGAGTTTATTAATAATAATAATAATAATATATACCGATATCACTAGACATGAGTGTGTGTGTGTGTGTTTGCGTGTACGTACAGACTGGTTTGAGAGGCGGGGTCAGAGGATAAGCGTTGGCCTCGCACCAGCCGACGGGGAAGATGTCCGTGGACTCCACGTCCACGATGCACTCGGACAGGGGCTTCGCCACACCTGGTGGACGGAGAGGGGACAGGTGAGGGAGCTGTCACACACACACACACACACTGGTGTTTACCTTCACTCTGATACACACAGCGGGAGTCCTATTAGACTTAATCCTATCCCCCCCACACACACACTCATGCACATGTCTGTACCTTCCAGTCGGAGCCACAGCAGGCGTCCTCTGACCTGCGTGACCTGAGCCACACACACCTCCGACGGCCGGCGAGGGTTGACCGCCTCCAGCCACATGTCCTTGGCAAAGCCTCTGTTCTGCCATGTCTGCGCGCACACACACACACACAGACACACACACACCCACACACACACACACACACACACAGACACACACACACACACACACACACACACACACACACACACACACACACACACACACGAGCGGTAAAGAGGAGACAGAGCGAGGTAGAGTTTATTTTAGATTCAGGACGGTGATCTGACCTGAGAAAACCTAAAGCTCGGCTCAGATTCTAAAATATTCAAACACGTTTCTTTTCCCCCTCGACGACCTTCAGGTGTGGAGGCAAACATTTTTTTATGAAACGCCTGAAATATAACTTTTTTAAAGGACCGAACGCGACCGCGTCGTGGTCCGGGTTCTCACGTCGGGGAAGCAGGCGTCGGGCGCCGCCTCGGCGCCGCACTGCTTCAGGTAGTCGGCCCAGTCGAAGTCGTGGCCCTCGTGGCCCGGCGGCCGCTCCAGGCCCACGCCGTTCTTCAGGCACCACTGCACGGGCAGGATGCCCGGCGAGCCGGCGTGGCACAGCACGGAGCGCGGCTTGGCGTCAACGGAGAGGTCGACCAGCGCCGCCTGGAAGTAGGTCTCGTCGTGGACCTGACGGGGCGAAAGGAACGTAGAGGTGACGTCTCCGCGCGAGGACAACGCGGGACGCATTCAAGACAAAACAGCCCGGACACTCCCCGATCAAAAACAAACCCAACCCCAAACAATCCAGAGGAGCAAGGCCACATCTTTGGCAAGAGCATTGAAAAGAGAATCAGATTAAAAAAAGGCAGCTGAGGAATGCAGCAGCAGCAGGAGGGAGGCGTCCGCTTTGGTAGTTTTATTTCAAAACTGAAGATAACGTCTCCGGTTTCCGACTCACCTTGGCGACGGAGACGGGGCAGATCTTCAGCGGCTCCCACGGCGACACCATCTCCAGCTTCATGCCCGTCCGGAAGGCGTGCGCGGGCCGGTCCACGTGGTCCTGACACAGTAAAAAAAAAAGAAGAAAAAAAGTCAGGACTTTTTTTAGACGAGCGCGCTCCACTTGTGATAATAATGCAACACGCGACACAATGTAGGTCATGCAGACCCTGCTGAGGGGGGAGGGGCGGGGACGTGTAATGAATGAATGAATAGGAAAGGGCTATAACCAAACTACATTTTAATATTTGCTTCCTTGTTGTTGTTGAACCGGTAATTTGTGATTTTTAGATTTCCTGTTTTTCTGCTTTGGAGTTTCTTTTGCTTTTGCCACGACCTGATTCTTCTTCTACTCATAGACATAAACGCACGACACGTCCGGTTAGACAGAGATTGTCTGGTGCAGTTGCGGGTGCAAACATATAGATTTTCTTTCTTAGAGTTGAGTAAAGTGCCTCAGGGACTTAAGGTGGAGCGTCGCGGATTTGAGGATGTCGATGTTGTGTGATTCGACATTTCCTCCTCGTTCTCTGTTCAATCTTTCAATCCTAATATTTCCTCCTACACGTCCCGGCCTCGAGTCGCGTTGCCGTTCTACCTGAGGCTCTTTTTTTCTTTCTTCCTTTCTCTCTGTCAGCGTCGTCGTTACGCATTCATTCATGTCGAGATTGGTCTTGCGCACGGTTCAAAGTTCACGGGTGTTTGCTGCGATGCGGTCGGTCTCTCTCTCACTTCAGAATAAAATCATGTGAATGAAGAGTTTTCTAGATTTAAAAAAAAAGTTATTGGACCTTATTAAACTTCTATAAATAAGTTATATTTACAGGTCTTTACTTCCTTAAGTATTTTTCCAAGTTTCCGAGAAAAGATTCATTCCAGTTAACTTGGTACAGTAGGTCATCTATACATATAAAATATTGTCTGCAGGTAATATTCTCCCCTTAATTATGACAAAATATTTACTCGGGTTCCAATGGACCCGTTGTTTCAATCGGACGTTTTCTAGAATGAACTATGTTATTTAAGGAAAATTCTAATTGCTGAGTTCACATCATAAATCAACCACAGGCGACAACAGTAGTAACACTTACGGTCGTCTCGCCCTGCAGCCTGGGCCGCGTGCCAACACACACACACGCACACGCACACGCACACACGCACACACGCACACACACACACACACACACACACAGTGTGAAGGTTTCCCTCACCTTGAACACCTCGAGCGGCAGCGGACTCTTCTGCCCGTCGAGCCGCGCCTCCTCCAGAGCCTGCTGCCAGTCGGCGGCGCTGTTCAGAGACTTCAGATCTGAGGATTAAACAGACCATATGAAAAAATGTTCAGATAGGCCTGATTTCAGATATCCAGAGTTAATAATAGCTGACGTGACCAAGAACTCTTATTTTCCAAAATCAAGACAACTTCGGGACCGTAAAAGCATATAGCTGAAAATAATCATCCAATTATCAATGATTGAACCATCAGCAAAATAATCGGGACCAATTCTGCTATCATGCAATCATTTGAATTATTAATTTTTAGTAAAAATGCAGAAAAAAAACATTTATTCTGACTTTTTAAATGTAAGTGTTTCCTGTTTTTCTTAGTAAATCCATTATAGTTATAAAATATCTTTGATCGATCAGACAAAACAAGACATTTTAACCATGAATAATTTTTAAGGGATTCATTTAGAAAATAATAAATCAGATCATCTGTACGAATGAAAATAAACATAGTTGTTGTTAGTATCACAGTTTTGGAGAAATCATTCTGGCACCATAAGCAGGATCAGATCAGAATAATTTACTATCATTAACTTTTTCATACAGACTGTTATTATGTTTTCCCACCTGTGGGCGGTCCCAAGGAGAGCTTGTTCTCCAGGGCCCAGCCGAGGGGGCGGAGTCGGACGTCCAGGTAGAACGTCCAGGTGTCCCGGGCCTGCCGCTCCTCGGAGAGGCCGGCGCAGCGCAGGCGGAGCCTCCCGCCGACGTTCCGGACGACGCGGACGGGCCAGTACAGGAGAGGGTCGGCGGCGTCCTGGAGCTCCAGGACCGCGCCCTCGACGATCAGGTCCACCTTGTTCTTCCCCCGCAGAGGCTGCCGGGGGGACGGGGACACAGTTTGTCAGGTGAGGTCCACAGCGTCTATCTGACTGCTGTAGAGAACTTGTGAAGCATGTGTGTTGCCATGATAACAAGGTTACACACCTTTTAGTTTCAAAATGGGCGTTTTTAAAACTTAAATGATCTCCGTCCAGACGAGCGTTTGAGCTCTTTTATCTGAAATAATCTCCGTCCATGCAAACGCGCATAAGCGGCAAAATATCATAGGAACTTAATGAGATGAAAAAAATAAATTTTTCCAGTCACATTAAATTAAACAGAAATGTTAAAACCAAACCCGCGCAAAAAAACTAACAAAACACATTTTAATCTGCTTGCTCGTCAAAGAGATTAAATAAGAAACAGACAAACAGAAAATGTTTCAGGATGTAATTAAGTTAATTTGCTAAAGTTTTGTACTGTACATTATATGCGACCTTTCAGAGGGAACATTTGGAAATATTGTCCTTTCTTCTCCACTACAGTGGGATGGATAGAATAAAGAAGCTTTTAAAATCCAACAACATTGTTGAAGATTAATCCAGTGGTTTCAAAACCGTTTTGGATTCCGACGTCAGCCTTTCGGATCTGATTTTTCCCATTAAACTTCACAAATGGTTTTCATTACAATAAATGTTAGAATGATCCGATCAATTTTTCATTCAAATATTCAAGGTTATAGAAAAAAAATCCTGGAAACAGATTTCTTGTTTGATTTTTTTTTCTTTCTTCCCTTATTAACCATCTGTGTATAAAAATGTATATACAGTTGAAACCAGCCGACTCCTCCATGGCTTCATAGCAGCTACATTAAGTTCGACTACAATCATTATATCATCACAAGAAACAATAACCCCAGACCGTTTATACCTGGGATATTCATTAAAAAATGATGGAGGGTATGAATCTCGCTCCTTGATAATTGATGTGAGAACACACTCACCCCCTCCAGCAGGTTTGCCGGCGCCGTCCTGGAGCCGGTCAGGTCCTGGACGAGGAACTCTGTCCAGTCGCTGTGTTTCTCCTTGATGGCTGCAGGGAGAGACGAAGAAAAAAAAAAACATGCAGAAAATCAAAGTGAGCACATTTTTTTTTATTGTTGTTGTTCTTATGTTGTGATGAATTATTAAAAACGTGTGCCACTACAGAGCGGAGTCACCAGCATGCGGGAGGTATATGTGCGTGCACACGCTTAAAAAACACAAACACACTGAAGCCGACTTTGTGATCCAAAATGCAAATGAGAATATTTCAATCGTTTTAATTGGAGAGAGGTGAGAAGGAAGAAAAAATTATTCAGTGTTATGTTTCACTGGAAAAGCCTCGGCGGCGTCATTCACGCTGAAAACATTAACGCAAAATTCAGATTTTATCTGAGGTCGGATATTTTTTGGGCTTCAATGTCATCATAATCCTAAAGTTTGATATTTTTAATTTTGTTTTTATTCAATAGACCCAATTCTATTCTTCGTCTAGACACCGGAGACTCATTAATACTGTGTAATCAGGTCAGAACCAGATCTAGGTCCAATCTGGATATAATCACACATTCTAATATCACGCGTAAATGGAGTCTAAGACACGAATGCATTCGCTGAACTCCTATTAATTCATCTCAGGGCTTTAATAAGTGAAGTATTAATAGGTTTTTTTTTAGTTTTCATTTGTCAAAATGAAACCAGGAAATCTACTCCTCACCACAGTTTTCATACATTACAGTGAACTCCAGTGAGTAAATTTGATGTGGGACATGTTTTGTTCCCCCCGCCGTCTGCTTCCTGTTTCCCATGGTGCAGCAGGGTTACATAATCCCTACTCCCTGCTTTTCATTCGCTGTTGACTCCCCATACAAGCCTCCTGTTTATCCATTCCCCCTTTTAGGAAGAAGCTGATGCGAACCTTCACTGCCCTGCTTGTGTGGGTTTTTTTTTGCTCCCCCCTGTTAGTTATTTAGTCACACACACACACACACACACACACACACACACACACACACACACACACACTTGTGGCGGCCGAGGAAACGCTGCCAAATGAGTCAGAGTTGCAGAATGACTCCGACACGCTGAGCGACATTCCCCCCGCGGCGCTGATTAGCATCGAGGCTGAAGTGAAAGTGAAATGTTGTCCAGACACTGAGGCGAGCTGCTGATAATGAAAATGATAAGTTCCGCGTCGAGGTCGTTTGGGTTTTTTGTTCTTCCGTTTTTGATTCCATAGTTTGCTGGTGATGACGGGGTTTTGTGTTTCTGAGCTGGTCTGTGAGGATTTATAGTGTTTACAAACTCCTGTTTATAGTTTTTTAATTTTTTATGTATTTTTATCATCTGTCAAATGTTTCTCTCATAAATCCCTTCGAGCGTGCGCCATCGTCAACTGAAGCAACGTCCACAAAGAAGAAAAACAAAAACACATCATCTCATAATTACCGACTCTTTCCGCCTCACGATCACCAGACAAACACCATAATTATGTGATCTCAGATCTCACAGCGAAACAAAAAAAAAAGAAGGAAAAAAAAGAAGCAATAAGATTGTCTGAACATTTAAAAAACTGTAATATTCCTAATCAGGTCACAGGATACGGTGTCACACCTGCTACCGGATGCTTTGATTACGGCACAAGAGCTTTTTCTTGTAATTATGAGACAGTGCGTAATTATTATAATGAGACACACTCTCGAATTTATTTAATGTCTAATTAGTGGAATGCAACGTGTACTTATTCGTACAGTGTCCGGACAACGTGTTGTACGTACTAGTTTACACTTCAAATCCTTTCAAAAGCTTTTGAAATGATATTTTTTAACCTGTTCTTCGATTCACTTCTTTGACATCTAACTTATCCCACAGACGTACGACAGCTTCTGTTTCTTTCTGTTTTAGTTTTTGGAGTTTTTTCAGTTTGGCTCTGTGTTTTTTTTTCCGTTTGCGTGAAGGCGAGCGTGTGAATGATGTTTCCACTTTGAGTGAGAAGTTTAAAAAAAAACATCAGAATGTTTCTCTCGCTGCAAATTGAATCCAACACGCTGGAGTTAAAGTTGAAGTCGGAAGCTCTGTCGAACTGTCTTATCCTTCCAAAGATCCTACCTCTTCCAGTAAACGACCCCAAAAAATTCCAAAACAAACTACGCCAGTATAGTTTCTAAACTTCCTTATTGCGGTCCTGTACAATCTCTTCTCTAAATCACAGATTCGAGTTACTGTAACTGACAAGTCTGCGCCGCAGTAGGGCGGCTCGGGATTTTAAATACATGATTGAATCATGAGACGGATTCGATACCACCCCACCCCCCCCCCCCCCAGAGGTCTCGCCTCGGATCAAACCTTCAACGGTGGAATTTTTTTGGCAAAATAAATCAACGTGTCAGCGCGAGAGAGAGAGACAACGTGTTTTTCCTGTGACTGAAACGTGAACAGCGAACGCCTCCTCTCTCTCTCTCTCTCCCTCTCTCTCTCCCTCCCTCTCTCTCCCTCTCCCTCCCTCCCTCTCTCTCCCTCCCTCTCTCTCCCTCTCTCTCTCTCCCTCTCTCTCCCTCTCTCTCTCTCCCTCTCTCTCCCTCTCTCTCTCTCTCTCTCTCCCTCCCTCTCTCTCTCTCTCTCTCTCCCTCCCTCTCTCTCCCTCTCTCTCTCCCTCTCTCTCTCTCTCTCTCTCCCTCCCTCTCTCTCTCCCTCTCTCTCCCTCTCTCTCCCTCTCTCTCCCTCTCTCTCTCTCTCTCCCTCTCTCTCTCTGTACGCCTGTTTAAGAATAGTGTTTTTTCCTGTGAGACTATTTTCTTTCCCTCACTGCTGCGCACACACTCTCACACCCTCTCGCACACACACGGTGCCGTGTTGATGTTGGCCGAGCACAAATAGATAAACTACTGTAATTTTACAGATCCCGTCGAGTTTACTCATGAAGCCATTCAGAGAGCAGGAGGCGGCAGCAGCAGCTAAAACATGCAAACTTCAACCTTTTCTTCTACTGTACTCCCCCACCACACACCCACGCCCACACACACACACACACACACACACACACACACACACACACACGCGTCCTGCAGTTTCATTATGCCGTAGTGCTGCGTAGATAAATAAATTCTATTATTCTTCATTTCCATCCCGAAGGCGGCTGACTTGCTGAGGTGAGAGCCCGACGCTCACATAACAATAAGTGCATAATTAACGTTGAGGGAGGAGATATTTAAAAAAAGAAAAAACTTCCTCCCCCATCCTTCCACACTATGCCAAGGCCAGCCTCACCCCCTCACCCCCTCACCCCCTCACCCCCTCCCGAGAGGAACAAGCTGCACCGAATTCTGGCTGTAGCAAATATCTAACATTGAAAAAAACGAATAAATACAAAATACATAAATGGGTATGTAGGAAACACACGTTGGGCCTCCGTGCACGAGTCTTATTTGAAAGCGTCACTTCCTATGACCAATGTAACAATTAAGCGGAGGAGAGGAATCGTCTCGGTGCGTTTCAGGCACAAATCGCAGCGGAGCAACAGATTCTAATCAGAGCTAATGGGAGCAAATTGCGCTCGGTTCCCCCTCCGTCTTATCCACTTATTAATGCGCTGGCACAGCGACGTGCGCGCGCACACACACGCACGCACGCACGCACGCACGCACGCACACACACACGCATACACACGCGAAGGTGGAAAGCAATTTTAAATTTAACTCCCATTTTCACTGACAGACTCTTCCCCCCCCAAATAGGCCCCGAGCACGGCGAGGGACGCACGCCGACGCACATTTGAAAAGGCCAAAATCGCACTTTGCTGCCTTTGTCGGGCGACGTCGTCACGTCAGCGCGTCGTTAACATTTTTCATGGACCCCGTTCGTGACGGGGGCAGCGATTAGTACAGCGACGTGTGAAAATATAATTGACCTCAGTGGAGTGTTGGTGGTTCCTGCAAGATGTGTGTGTGTGTGTGTGTGTTTCCATTTTGACGCAGGCTGCGTCTTGATCTCCATCTGCATTCATTAAAAAAAGCTTCGTAAGGCAAACACTGCTTATGAAAATGAAGCCTATTCACACACACACACACTCACACACACTAGCTCTTCTACAGTGCACGAGACAAACACACAACCATAGTGAGGTGTTACAAGCCGGTGACATGTGAACCCCACTGGACCCACTCCAGCCCTCGTGTTTTACGTGATTTTTAAAAAATCATGATACCAAAATATCACTTATGGCAAATATAAGCAAAACATTTTTTTTAAAAAAGGATATTGATTTATTGACCAGACGTTGGCTGTTACAAATACGTCTTTTCAAAGGGTCCTCTATTGAAAGGAATCAATTTAGCTGCAACATCCTGTGGAAAGGGACAATGTGAACCAAAGAAATATATGCAACATGCCTATAATGAAGAATATTTAACAGTTTTAAGAGGTTTAACTACAGGTTTATGCCTCAAATGTGACCTTACGGTAGTTTTTAGGTAAATACAGTACATATTAATTATTATTTATATATATATATATATATATATATATATTTATTTATTTTAATTATTATTATTTATATTTGACTATGACCGCTGTTGTCGTTGTTTGATTCTAAGATATTTGGAATATTTGTGGTCTGTTTTTATTTGGTGTCATCTCATATGGAGTTTTTTTTCTCTTCCACTGTTCTTGAGAAAACTGTAGAAATGTTTTGTTTTTTCTTCATTTAAATATCAAGAATAAGATGAAGAAGAAGAAACATATTTCTGCTGTCGTCCCGTGTGGAAACAACAGAAGTACTGTAGGTGTTTGCTGCAGTGGATTATTGCTCATCTGTTTGTAATGACAGAGGTGGGAATAACAAGAGCTGTGATTGGTCGGCGAGTTGTTGTTGTTATTTTTCCTCGTACGAGTTTCGGATGTCAGTCGAGATCGTTGCGATTATAAATACGACATCGAGCGCTGGTTCGATGAGCAGGGAGGAGCTAAGAGAGTGTGTGTGTGTTTGTGTCTGTGTTGGTGTTTGTGTGGGCGAGTTTCACGAGTGAGTAAGCACGTTTGACGAGGGAGGTGTTTAGGTTTTAGGTGCGTTTGTTTTGTGAGATTTGTCCAGTTTTCCACGTCCAAAAATGGCTTGGCACCTTCTCCTGGGCGGAGCATTCAAAAAATAAATGAATAGATTTAAAAGAGAGTCCTGCAAAGCGAAGCCTCGTGGGGAATAATTCTGAAAACGATTGCAGCGTTACCAGGCAACCGATCCAAACCCTCTGTCGCACACAGTCATTGTGTAACTGAAGATCTGAGGGAGGGGGGGGGCGGGGGAACTGTGTCTCGCTTTTAAAGCTCAGTTTGTTGTAAAAGGTCTTCACCTTATTAATATGTTGAATCTTTTTTTTTTATTATTCTGTTTGGCAGTGCTTAAACGGTTGGTTCACCTAAAAAAAAATGTGGCATTTGAAAAATGAAAAACACAAACAGCAGCTGTGTGAGAACTTCACTTTTTGTGAAAATGGGTGAACTGACCCTTTAAGGAACAGCACCGAGACTCATTCCACGTCCACACAAGGACGCATGTGCGTCATACTTTCTATACCCGGGACCTCAAATATAAATAAAAATGCTGTTTCCGAGGAGTCAAGATTGAACTTTTTTTCATCTCAACTTCAAGCTAAAATGGAATGTGAGTCCTTTAAATGCTCAGATGAAAAAAAAAAAAAATGGAAATGTGAACATCCATAATTCAGGGATGACTGTGGAAAACTTTTATCTGCAGAGGATTGTGAGGAAACTATAAAAACGGGGTAAGAACTAATGGACCCTGTGGTGAGACCAATAAATAAATCAAAATGTATATATATATATATACAGATATTATTTAGGGGGCCGATACAGATTAGGAAGTTAAAATAAATTCAGATAACGATAAATCGGCCGATGTATATAACTTGCCAGTGATTCCTAAGATGTCGATATCAAACCCTTATGACAAAGACATTTTACCGTTCACTTTATCAAAAATATCTATAAATAAAACAAATACAACCAAATATATAGAATTTGAATCAAGAAAAGTGAACTATTTTTAAATAAGGTAGAATCCTTTCTGTTTTCATATCGGCAAACGTTGCCTATTGAAAACAGAAGCGACACCGATGTGTCTGATTTGAATCGGTCGGGCTCTGATACATATAAACACGGATCTCATCAGAATCAATAATTTTATGTATGAATCGATTATAAAAGAATGTCGTTATGGATTTCCCCGGCTCAGCCTTTTAGGAGAACTGATAAAACCCGAGCGGTAACCATCAGCGCCTCACGTCCTCATAATGTTCTCAGACAGCTTTAGGGATTTTATCTGGTTAAACTTCTGACCGTTGTTGTTTTAGCGTCGTGGAGCAGTGACCTCCTTTTTTTTTACTCCCCTCTCCTCCCTGAAACAGGACTCGGTGTGTTTGTTGAACGTGGAGGAGGACGAGGAGGAAAATAAGAAAAAGGTCTGTTTATCAAAGCATCACATTTCACACACCAGTTATCATACGAGCACAGCTTGGACTTGGCAGGCGCAGACAGCAGCGTGTGTGTGTGTGTGTGTGTGTGTGTGTGCGCGTGCGTGCGTGTGTGTGTGTGTGTGTGTGTGTGTGATCGCTCAGCTAAGACACTCGCTCAGCTAGAAGGGAGTCACATGCAAGAAGAGGCAAAGCATGACGACTGAGCTGTGATGTCACTTCCTGTAGAGAGATTAAACGGAGGAGGAGGAGGAGGAGGAGGAGGAGGAGGAGGAAGCAGCAGCACGCTGCACATGCAGCTCTAACGTGGACACAGTGGCAGTAGTGAGCCGAGCGACAGAGTTGGAGTCGAGAGGCACCGTGAAGAGTAAGAGCCGCTTACCTTTTCTTAGGTAAGTGTTATCTGAGAGATAAAGACACAAGCACAGAGGGAACAAACAAAAACAGGTAACTGTAACACGCGTGTGGTGTCGCCAACTCAAAGACACACACGCACACACACACACACACACACACACACACACACACACACACACACACACACACACACACACACACACACACACACACACACACACACACACACACACACACACACACACACACACACACACACACACACACACATAAAATGATGCAAAGCATTGAAATGAAGCAACTTTTTTGGGGGGGGGGGGAGTTGCAGGAGCGTCTGTCGGGAATTCCGGTCTGACTTCCAAAAAAAACGTCCCGAGTGAGACGACAGCGGGAAAATGTCCAGAAAAGACGTCACGGAATTCTCTCTGTCGGTGTGAACGCGACTCCTGCCGAAGGAAAACCTGTCTTTCCACTAAGTTTATTTAAAGCGTCCTGTGAAAGGTAAAGATGGGAGGGCCTACGCATATTTGTGCGCGCGTATGTTTGTGCGTGTGCGCGCGTGTGTGTGTGTGTGTGTGTGGGCTGAGCTTTTGCGTGACTGTCAAACACTGTTTAAGTGTCAACTTCATGTGGATTTCTTCACACACACACACACACACACACACACACAAAATCGCACTAAATTAAATACTCACACATCGTTTTAAAATGCTCAATTCAAAGAAATAGAAAAATAAAAATATTATTATGTACACATTTAAAAGACACTTCTCACCCCTGTTTACGGTAGAAATATTAATGTTCTCAACAAGAAACGCTCCAGAAATGATCTTTGTAAGGCAAGAAAAAAAGAAGCGATTAAGGCGCCAAGTGAAACGACGGAATCTCTCAGACTTATTAGGAAAGAAGAGTAATAAAGGGTTAACGTCTGGGTGTTAAATTTTTAAGATCCCATTGTTTTTGTACCATTTTGCAAAAAATTGATAATCCACTGACGAAAAACTGAGATACAACAGACAACGTGTACTGTGATACCTCAGCATTATTACTTCATATTCATATTATAATGAACAAATGTAGAGTTATGATCCAGCGTGGAACCCCCCCCCCCCCCCCCCCCCCCCCCCCCCCACGATTTGATGATTATTTTTTTTCAATCCAAATCAAACCTGGTGAGTTTAAAACTTGTATTAACCTCAACGGCAGGTTAAGTGTTTCTGCTGATACTAGTCTAACCTTCCACGTGTGTGTGTGTGTGTGTGTGTGTGTGAGAGAGAGATCAGGTTCGGGGTTTCCTCCTCCTACCTTCGGGGGGCATGAGGGTCTTGTCGTTCTGCGCGCACCATCCCACCGGGTGCAGGTCGGCCGTCATGACGTCGCACCAGAAGTCGGCCTTGCGGTCGTCGCCGTAGCCGCTGAAGCGCAGCAGCAGCAGCTGGCCGCACGTGGTGATGATGGTGGCCACCCAGTACGTGTCCGCGCTGCCCTTGTTGGCCACCTCCAGCTTCATGCCGGGCTGGAAGCTGCTCTGCAGGCTGAGCTCCACCTGGGAGGGGCGACAGGTGAGCACGGGGCGGGGTCAAAGGTGAATGAAACAGATAGGGGAACAAGTTTAATATTTGCCTTTATTGTGTCTTTCACATCAGGTTGGTTAAACTACAGCTCCACCGCTGGTTTGGCGACGTCCCCATGTGCATCACAGGTATGTAAAATATTATAAACACTAAATTTAAATAATTAGAAAGCATTAACAGGTATTTTGGAGGGTAACTATTTGTGCCGTCTGGATATATATTTACATAATATGGAACAGATGCAAAAAAAGTGCAAAGGGGGAACTCCGCTAATGTTACACATGAAGGTCAGTTTATAGGAAGTGATTCACCTCCTGTGAAAGTGGGTAATAAATGACTTCTGTGGCTCAGGGAGGAGAAAATAACACTTGTGACATCATCACGGTCAACTTTATATATTCAGGTTCATCATTTTAATCTGGGTTATGACTTGAAAAGGTCCCCATGCTTCTAATGTTCAGTAAACGCATCAGTTTCCTGCAGCTCCTCTTTCACAACACTCGGTTTTAGCTCCTGTCTCTTTAAGGCCCCTCCCTCCCAATAAAGACCAGCCTGCTCCGATTGGCCAGCCGGCTCCACATCTGTGGTCAGGTTGGTGGAGGAAGTTCTCTCGCTCTCGAGAAGAACTCCAAAAGCATCATATGTCTCCTTTAAACTTCAAATTAATAAGAGAAAAGCCTGAGTTACTTTTCCACTTCCCACAGTTTTTTTTTGTAATTTTATATAAAATCTTTTGGTTGAGTTTGGACTGTAACAAGCCGTTCAGACGTCCATTCTGGTTCTTTTCTGACATTTTTACAGATTAACCGATCAGTTAATTGAGACGATAACTTATCGATAGAGAAAACCAATGTCAGTTTCAGTCCCAACTTTGATTGACAGCAGCGAGCACCAAAACACCAGTGCTGCGAAAAACCACAGGGCGAGATTTACAAATAATGAAGTTGGCGACTTTTAGAGAAGCTGCCTGGAACCAGTGCGCCTCTGCTCAACCGCAGCCCCCCGTTTCTTTTCTTTTTTCTTCTTCTCGGTTCTGCCACCGTACGCCGGGGGAAATGCACGACATTGAACGCAGCACGCCATAATGCAGCTTCCACAATGGCCACAGGGCTGCTGCCATTCAATTCTTGAGAAGCGACGACCGAGCCCCCGACAGGATGTTCGCATTCAGCACTGGGCACAAAAAACGCGCGCGAACACACACACACATACACACACACACACACACACACACACACACACACACTCGCTGGCTGGTGAATGGAAAAAGCCAACATCTTAGAAATTAAACACAATACAAACGGCCCCATGACTTCCTGCTGCAACAATGCAAAAACGTGCTGTATCACTCTGGTTGGCTTATGTAAGAGAGAGAGAGAGAGAGAGAGAGAGCTACGGGGCAGCCTCGGCAGCAAACACACACTCTGTGTGTGTGTGTGTGTGTGTACAAGCCCAAGAGAAATCACTGTTTCAATTTGTCCAGGCAGGGAGAGAGAGAGCGAGAGCGAGAGCTGCACTTTACTGGATCACGTTTTTCCGGGGAATTCGTGGTCTGTTTTTTTTTTCCGCCCCCAGTTGCTCAATCCACTTTTACCAACAAGGCAATTTAACTTCCCAGGAGACCACGAATGACTGCAGTGTGTCCCGACATCGGGGGCCTCGCTTATAAAAACACCCACATATTCTAAATCTCGCCCCTAATTACGATCATCGCCCCCCCCGGGGGTGAGATGTGAGGGACTGAGGCGGCGGGCGGCGGGCGCCGGCGGCCCACTTTCGGATCGAAATAAAAAAAACATCACCGGCAGGACGGACGCGCGCACACACCTTCGCACAGCTGGGCGCCCGCGAGCCTCGTCGGGACGGACGATGAGGAGTAAATTACTAAAATAGAAAAAGGCACAAATCTCCACCAAGACACAAAACCCCTGGAGTTGTGGCAGAGAAACAAAAATAAAACCTGAACCAAACTTGACCTCTGGAACAAATCAACGATTCGATTTCACGGTTCGAATCATCTCCCAAGAATATCTCTGTTATATGCTTAGAAGTTAAAAACAAGAAATAAAAAAGTCCATTCAATCAAATATAAAAGGTGAAAACTTCAACCGGATGTTTTTGCTTTTGTTTTAATCTGCTTGTTATTTAAATTTGAAGTGAAGAACTGAGGATTAGATCGTGTTTGGCTGCACAGCATCACCTTATAATAACTGTCCTGCTGCAGGTCGGTCCGAGGTTCAAGAGCTTTGACAGAGAAGCACAGTGAGTCAGAGCTGCGTCTCCATGAGGTTTGGGGGATTTTCTACGAGGGACGAGTTGAAAACTCCGGCTCCTACGTTTTCCCTTAAAACTTCCATATGACAGAAAAGCACAAAAAAAAAAAAAAAAGAGTCCCCGACTGGGGATGTTTTGGAAAAAGATTCGGTGACTCAAACGTTGTCGGTCGAGTCATTTTCCTCAGACGTGACAAATCTTCCCCCGGCGACCGAACAAACATTACACCACCGTTTACGCAACATTTCAACGTCAGCCGATTGAAATCGGGAAATATGTAATCATAGGTGGAGATAAACAATACTTTTGGAACTTTTTGTGTGGACTGATGCTCCTCTCTGTATGTTTAGTATGAAAAGTAGAATAGTATATTTAAGCAACTCCAGTTTTGCCTCGGGAGATTCATTCATCATCATCATCATCTGACACCTGTCAGCAGTTCTGCCGAAGAATAACATCATTTAGCAGGAAAACTATTTGATTTGTTTCAGGAGAAATTCCCCGTAATTCAGTGACTCTTGCATCGACATACAGCCGCTATCAGCTCGACCGAATCAGACGCACGGAGGAAAGAGACATTTCAAGTGGAACCCAATGGCAGTGAAGAAGCAGCTGTGTGTGACACGGGGAACAACCTTCTCCCCCGTTGGTGACGGCGACAACCCGCCCGTCTGACGCCAGTGTGAATCACAGATAAAACCTGCAGAGTCAGCGTCTAAATATAAAAGAACCTTGTTGTGTTTTACAGTCTGTGCCGCGTCAAGCCCCGATCACATGCACACGCCGTCAACGCACAGAATAAAAAGGTCTGTGTCCTTATAAACAAAGTCTGCGTCCACGCTAAAAACTAAAACGCCCTGAGCATCAGTGTCGTGTGGAAACAGGAAGCAGGTCTGAAGTCGGTTGCTCGGTTACAGAAAGAACTATCAAGGAGCGAACAATGACCGAGAAGTGGCAGCACGTGGAAAGTAAAGAGCGCTGGGGATTTCTTTTTATAGGAGCGGCGGCGGCGAGGTGGACCTGTTACTGACAGCGAGTGTTTTGGCGACGCGTCGGCATCGCCGCCGTGGCGGTCGAGTCGTTGGCCGATGAGAACCAATCAGGAAGCGGCTTCGTTGTCGTTTCTCGACGCGACTGCCCGACGCAACTGCCCCCCAATGTGATATGATATTATTCCTATGATTCCAACAATACGCCCATTTGCGAGCAAGGAAACAGAAAAGTAAATGAAAAGCTCAGTTATATTTCCGTCACTCAATCATTTTAAATGACCTTCCTTGTATTGGTTGTATTTCCCTTTGTGCTCCAGTAATTACACACAAACAGTGTTTTGACAAAAGGCCAGCGCAGGTTATCTAAAGACATGTGCGTCATGAGGGAACAAAGGCCAATGAAAAGGCTCCATTCGGCGGCGTAACCGCGGCGATGCTGCTGAGCCCCCGACCCCCCCCCGGCTCTCTGCAACATGTCGTTAGAGGACTTTCTGCATATCGGTGCTTATCGGAGAGAGGCTGCATTTAAAGGATCACCAGGTTCTAGAGCGTGACGATCGCAACGCAGCCACTCACGTGTTTGAAGGTGGTGTGCGGCGCGGCGTTCGCCCCCGTCTCCTCCATGTACTCCTCCCAGCTGAACTCCGCCTCCTCCGCCACCGACTCGGCGTCTGGAATGGACGAACGAAAAATCTCACGTAAAGTCATCGGCCCCCCGACGGAAAAAACAAACGAACCGTTTCGTTCGTGGGATGAAATGCGGGTGGCAATTAAAACACACGCACACACACACACACACAGTCGGGATGTTTTGTAAATGCAGAGATGATCTTTGACAAACAGAGATTTAACAGGAAGTGGCAGAGATCCTGTTCACAGCATGTTGTTGTTGTGTCATCGTCTTTTTACGAAATTGACAGTTGTTCACTTCGCCTGTGGGAAATGAAATGGTCACAGTCAGGGTGTCAGGTTTTTTTCTCCTGTGTGTGTGTGTGTGTGTGTGTGTGTGTGTGTGTGTGTGAACCTGCCCTGTCTAATGAGAGGGAACAGAAGTGAGAGCTTGATGTTTTGATGGATTTCCTTTCAAATAGATTGTAGGGACTGCTCACTTCTTCTCCTCACACACAATTCACACGCTAAGTGTGTGTGTGTGTGTGTGTGTGTTAACATATGTAGCACCACTGACCTGCCAATTAATAGCCAATTAAAAGTGAATCAGCCTTAAAAATAACACTATTATTCCAAATTTCCCCGCTGTGGGACGGATAAAGGATTATTTTATCTCATTTTAAATGAAGGGAATTAAACAGAAGAACAAAACAACCTCAGAACTTGAAAGTCTGCAAGAGACCAAAGAGTCAGAATGACATTTTCCTTCTGATCTATAGACAAATATTACACGTTCAACGATTGCCAAATCTGAAGACGGCCTCTTTTCCGCCGGGGGCCTCACCTGTGTTCACCTCCTCCTCCTTCCCATTGGTGGGGTTGTAGGGCCGGACCGCGCTGAGGGCCGGCGGCGGCTGCTGCTGGGCGCCCGACTGCATCCTCCGCCTCCTCCTGGTGAGTGTCAACTTCAGGCGTTTCGCTCCTCCTTCACTGCATCGCTCGCTCTCCCCCGACGCCCCTGCGGCGGGAAGAGATCAGCGGAATCAGCGTGGCCCGTGAATCACGTGTTCAGTATCTACGGAGTTCATCCTTTGACTCCGAGGGGGTCGGAGTCAGGTCGCCAACGCGCTCACGACAGCAGGAACATTTGCAGCTATGCGGAGACAAAAACGACCGCTCGCGCTCGCGCGCACCTGCAGAGGTTTCGAGCCCGGAACCTTTTCGCAGCGCTTGTCGACTGAAGAGATTTCATGCAACACTAACGTTTGCATAAATAAACATCACGTCCATTTACTTGGTGAGAATTTTTCTTGGAAAACAAAGCATCTGGCCACACAGGAAGTGGTGCACTTTGCATTTCCACTTTCGTTGGAATAAACAAAAAGAAGAAGCCGTGGGTGGTTCTCGTGAACAGCCGGATGAGACCGAGGGACGACGGAGCCCATTCTCCGGAAACAAAGACAAAAAACGGTTTTCCAGATTTCGCTGCTCGCACACCGCATGAATTATACCTTTTTTTTTTCCCATGAAAGGAAAACTGTGGACATTATTAGAGCCCCGTGGAGGAGGATTTTTTTTTTTTGGAAGCTGATACCAATATTCAGAAGTTTAAACAATTCTCATACCGATATATATCTGCTTGTTTGTCTCCCACGTTTCACGACTTGACAAAGCCAACGTGCCTCATTGAAGTTACAGTTCAGCCTCATCCATCCTTAAATATTGAGATAAGATAATAAGGTATAGTGGGTTTTATCCATGAGCATTATATTATATTCAATAGAGGCGCTCTTTCATTTGAAACTAAGCAGGACGCCGTCCCAGTGAGAACGCTCGAGAGGAAACCCCTGATTAGTGTTTCCTCTTTCCCAACCTCTCCAACATTTCGCAACCCCTTTATGTTCGTGTCCTGACCCGCGTGAGGGTCCATGGCCCCCAGGTCGGGGAACCACTCATCCACACAACGTTTGTAAAGTATACAGGTGTGTTTCCTAACCTTTACTCCACAGCGGACTGTGAAAAAACATCCCACAAATGATGTGTGTTTGACCTGGAAACTGTAATTCCCGTGCCGACGGATCCACAAGACTTGTCCTCTCGATTCGTTTTCCCCAAAGTTCCTCAAATGTCAACGGCCCCAAAATCGGAGGGAATATTCAGAGTGTGACGACAGAAGGAGACAACCGACAGATCCTCATATTTGAGAAGCTGCGATCAGGCAACCTTTCCCAAAGTTCACGTGTGATTCGCGGAATCTCGAGCGGCTTTGTTTGTGTGAATAATCAACACACCAGCGACATGTGAGACTCAACAGCGTCATCTTCACAACAACAACAACAGACCTTGTTTGTCAGTCGCCTGGCACTCGTCCCCGGTCGTCACGCTGTCACATCGCCAGTGACTCACTCCCCGACCTCCGCCCACTTTCATCAGAACCCGGCAATTAACCTCTCCGCCGCCGCCGCCGCCGCTCGCGACCGCCACCAAAAGTCAGACTCCAGGATCCCCCCAAAGAATATATATATATATATATATATCCCTCGAAGAAGAGCTGGAAATGATAATATCCTTATTTTTTGAAAAAGTGTGAGAATCAGACAATGTCTCGACGTCCTGCTTCCCTGCTTCAAAAAAAAGAAAAGAAAAAGAATCCAGAGGAAATTAAAAAGGCAGCCTCACAGAAGCGGCTGCGCCTGCTGCCGCTCGAGCCCAGTGTGTTTACGAAGGCTGCGAGAGTCTCCGCAAAACCACCAGAGTGTGTGTGTGTGTGTGTGTGTGTGTGTGTACGAGTGTGTGTGTGCAAACCCCCACCACACACACACACACACACACACACACACACACACACACACGACGTCCCACAGTGGCTCCAGCATACATCCATTGTGTAAACAACGAGCTGAGCTAATTTGGCTCACATGACACTGTTTGCTGCCCCCCCCCCACCCCCACCCCCCCCACCCCTTCTTGCCTAAACACCCAGCAATCTTCTGCTGCATTGACACATCGCCGTTGTTGTCAACACGTCGTCTCCTCTCTCTGCGGCAACTCCTCGCAGCAGCTCCTCCTCAGAGTGCCACTCAGAACACGAGAGAGCGAGAGGACGCTGGATTTTCCCCCTTAAAAAAAATTCCCCCTTAACTAAGTGACTCGGTTTTCCCCACCGCACACACACGCGTTCCGGTGATGAAGCTGTTTGAAGACTCGCTGAACTGGTCCAACCAAAGACATCGAGCAGAAATTTATTGCTCGAGTCGGTCGACAAAGAGTGAATTGACGCCAGGATATTTGCTGGTCCCAGCTTCTCCGATATGCTTTTTCGACGTGTTGACGCGCGGGACTATTTCTTTTTCTACCACAACAGATTCGCCGAGACTATGATCGTCAGATGGGGGGATGGGGAAATGTTCTCGCGTCATGACGTCGCGCGCTGTGAACTTAAAAACGACGATTACGTGGCCGAAGCCGAAGCCCCCGGAAAAAAGGATTCGAACGAGCCACGTCGGATGAGCCGCGTCCGAGCCGGAGGCCTGTCGTCGTGCTCCTCCGCCAGACACTGGACGCGACGCGTATGGAAAGAGAGAAGAAGAAGAAGAAGAAAAAAAAGAGGTCCGACACCTCGTACAAGTTTGTTTTTTTTAAAGCGAAAAGTTCAAATCCAGAATGCAGAGCCAGAGGAACAAAACAGGAAGTGTGTCAGCGGCCTTTCCCCCCCTCATGACGTATATATTACCTCTGCAAACTTTTTGGACGTCATCCGGAATTTCCAAAAGGTCATACATTTTCTCACTCTTCTTTTAAGATCAATTTCCGTTTCCAGAGATCCTGAAGAACGTTCTCAGAGGAGATGAAGTATTTCAAAACTTGGTTGTGTGGATGCGGATGCGAAAGGCGGCGATGAGGTTAAGACGATGAGGGAACCGTGGTTGAATGAGGTCCACCGACCCTCGGGGACAGAAGACCCCCCCCCGGGGGCTTCGAGTGGCTGTAAATGTCAAACAGTTTCGTATCTTCTCGTCTTTATCCCTCTTTTCTCGTTTGTTTCTGGATGACGCTCCGTTCCGCTGCGGCGTCCCGCGGGAAGCCGCCCCCAGATTGAGCACCGTGGGGGATTAAACCGCTCCCGGAGGAGAGTTAATCTCAGACGCAGGACATTTGTGCAGCCCTCTGTGGTCCCAGATTGAGAGGAAGGGGGGGCGGGGTTTTTTCCAAATGATTAGCCCCTGATGGGGCGCTGGGCATCCACGTGTTGTGCTCCTGCCTTTCCCTAAACCCGTCCTTGTCCAAAGATTTAATAGTGGGGGGGGGGGGGGGGATTTAGGAGATTAACTACCACTGCACGGGTTTGGGTTTTATTGCATTACTCCCCTATTAAGTTCTCTCCTCTTTTTAGACGCATCCAAGTGTTGTTTCCTCTTGGCAACCGGGACGATAGAAAACTACTTGTCCCCCTGATTCCCTCGATGGTGCACACGCTCACAATGCAGCCTGTGTACGGCCAATTACGACAATCTGTGACGCTCCCTGAGATCAGATAGATGATGGAAGGCAAACGGCAAACTGCCCCGGGTGAACCACACACACGCACGCACACGCACACACACGCACGCACGCACACACAAAATAAATAAACAGAGAAGAAGAAAAAGAAAACAGTGCAGCGGCCAATGGGAGAGGAAACCCCCTCTTGTTTCAACATCAATAACTGGAAACACCTCCACACACACACACACACACACACACACACACACACACACACACACACACACACACACACACACACACACACACACACACACACACACACACACACACACACACACACACACACACACACACACACACACACCCTGCCTGTGAACCTTCAGACTTTTTGCATTTGGGAAAACAGGAGGAGCCCGAATCTGACATTTGCCTACATCCACCGCTTATTCAAATACAGGCCGAGAGTTAGTTTGACAACAGCAGAGAGAAAGAAAGGCCAGGACGAGGGGAAGAAAGAGACAGACGGAGAGAACAGGCAGAGAGAAAGAAAGGAAAGACAGAAATAAAGAGAAAGACCAGAAAGAAAGAAAGAAAGAAAGAAAGGATAGACCGATAGACAGATCAGCATTTCCTGTAAACCGACTGTTTATCTTTCCTCCTCCTTTATCAGAAACAACTACACAACAACAGAACAGGTCAACGGTCCAAACCCTCGGGAGCCATGTTGACATTCACCAGCTGAGGAACATGGATCATAAACATGCTCAACTCTTTTGGCAACACATTCAGTTTATCCATTTAAAAGCACGTTTTTTTTCTTCCTCCTCCTCCTCCTCATACATCTCCAGCCTGCTGCTCCTCACCCATCCCCACTCGCTGCTCCACGGGCAGAAGGAGGAGAAGAAGAAGAAAGACAGACGAAGGAGCTACAGTATCTCTGGAGCAACAAGAAGAATTCCAGAAAGCATGATTTATTCATGCTGCACATGAACGCCTCGCGCCGGCTCCCCGGTTCATTATGGGGAAGAGAATAACGCAAAGATGTACAACCGCCGGATTTGCCACAAAAATGAATAACTGAAAATCAGACACACGCGCTTTTAGCATAATCATCTGCTTCATCATTGATCAAATTCACCCATGAATGCAACAAACAAACAAAAAAAAAAACCCTCTTACTGTCCAATCGTCAACATGTTGATGTCAGACCACCGAGAGAATTCCTTATTGAGATTAATGCTGTGAAAATAATCCAAACTGTGATGCACAAAGGAGGAGCTGCAGCCTATTTATTTTTGTAATATTCATATCAAAGTGAAAGAGGAAACGTCGAGTGTGCACGAGGAGGAGGAGGAGGAGGATGATGATGATGATGATGATGATGGGGCGTTTGAGGGGAGTATCCGACTATTAGACTTTACACACACACACACACACTCTCCAAAAAAAAACTGCGGCGGAAAAAAAGTCCCCCGGTGTCCCCGCGCGCGCACTTGGCATCTGGTTGACCGGCGGTCGCGCGCGTCCACCCAACGAGACCGACCGGGCCGCGCGAGCTGCCAAAGGGGCATTTTTTCCTCGTTCAAAAGATTTTTCGGAGGCGCAGTTTTTTTTAATTTTTTTTATTGTTGTTGTTTTTTTGTTTTTTTTTTCAATTTGCCTTCCTCCCTCCGCGGACAACCGTGTAAAAAAAAAAAACCCGCCATGTTGGAGAGTGGTTTGACTTTTTTTGGGGGGGGGGGGGGTTAAATCCCACGCGACCCACGTCTAAGTGAGCTTCGCGGACTTTCACGCCAAAGCACAAACGTGCGCCGCGGTCTTTGAACGCAGCAGTGGAACACTTTCATGTCCGACGCGTAATGACACTCTGACGCTTGTTCCGCGTCCCCAAAAGAAAAAATGATTATTAAAAAAATATGACGTTAATTCCAGGGACAGTTCATGTACAAACGCAATACACGGGAATTAACGGGGGGGGGAGGAGGGGAGGGAGGAGGGAGGGAGGAGGGAGGGGGGGTCGGTCGGTGGTCCTGTTAATTACTACGGCGCGTAAAACACTTTGGCACAACTTGGAGCTCGCGAGCGGACGAACGGACGTTTGGATCACTCGCGACTTTTTTTCCTCTCGTTTCTACAGAAACAGCCTCGACATTTTTTCTCCTTCTCCTTCTTCTTCTTCTTAAAGCGGAGGAGGAGGAGGAGGAGGAAGAGGGAATAATAACTCTCCCTGGTGTTTTATTTTTCGTCGACACATGAACGAGACGGAACCAGGCGAAGCAGCCGCCTCGCGTCACCTGTCTTCTTCTTACCTGTCCTCAAGTTGTTTTCTCCTTCTTCCCCTCTTTCTCCCCCCACCTCGTCGTCTTCTTCTTCTCCTCCGTCTCGCGACCTCCTCCTCCTCCTCCTCTTCAGTGTGTGTGTGTGTGTGTGTGTGTGTGTTTTCTTCTTCCTCTCCTCTCGTGCTTCGCCCGAGCGAGCGACGTCTCCTCTCAGCTGCCGCTGCCCCCTGTTCCAATATGGCATCTCCCGTCTGCGCATGTCCAAAAAAAAAACCACACAAAAAAAAAATAGAAACATGTACAGATATTTTTGGAGCCAACTCCTTCTTTTTGAGTAAAACAAACTAGGATCATAATAATAGAAGGGAAAAGAAGAAGAAGAGAAAAAAAGAATGTGGGAAATTTAGCGAAACTAAATAAGAAAATGCGTCACAGTCAGTTGGGGGAGGGAATAAAAAAATAAAAGCTGAGTTACGTTTTATTCGCATTACGGTTTATTGTGACGTAACAGTATTAACCTACAGATATCTGCCTCTGCGCGTGCATCGGTCCAACATCACTGGCTCATGAATCCAAATCAAACCAGTCGTTTCATTGTTTTGTTTTTTCAGGATTTCAGGCTTTGGTAATCCAGAAAGCCCCTGACCCAATATAGATATTTAGACCTGATCTGCAATTATTAACTGGAAGAAACAGCAAGAGTGGATGTTGCTCTATAGCAACACCCTATTTATCATTATGTCTGTTTATGTGCTTGAATTAGCCTCATGATTATGATAAATTAGGATTTCTCAGTTGCTTTTTTTTTCCTTTGATCCAGTGAACCTCGTTGGTTTCTTTATTTCCTTATTTTTTTGGAAGGGAACCAATTCACTCCCAATTTTTTTTTTTAGTTATTCTAATAATAATAATAATCCAGGACCAACTCTTATCAAAGTCGACACTATCCTCTAGTGGTCGTTGTACATTTCAACACCATCGTTCAAGGGTTATTATCGACTCTGTGGCTCCAAACTGAAAGTTATTAAGACAAAGGTAATTTACATAAAGTGAAACCCACATGGCTATTTATATGTATGCATTTCCCAAATTAGGTTTCGGTGAAATGAAAGTAGCCTGTTCCTCTTCTTTACGCATGACTGTTACAGGCAGGGTATGTGTAATAAAATAATTGCTCAAAGGTCATTAATAGAAAAGTTTTATCAGCCCACATTAGTTTTTCTTTTCTTTTCTGGGAATCCACAGATCACCACAGTCCCCTGACGCTGAGTTCTCACTGGGTCATATGTGATTTATAGTTATATGTTTGTGAGAAAAAGTTGATTTATATTAATAGTTTTGTCTATTTAAGACTGTGATTCTTATCTGCCTGCGGGTTTGAAGGGTCATATTCAAGAGTCAATGAAGAAAACCTTTTTCATGTTTAATTTTCCAAGCTTTTTTTTTTTTTTGCTCTAAAATTTCTCATTTAGTTTGAAATGCTGAATAATTTCACCTCTTCAATCCTTCAAACTACGCTAAATCGCCCTTCGGTTCTTGTAGGATCATAAATAGACAGTTTAAGGACAAGACACCGCTTCGAAATGAGGCTGTTTATAACCAAAAGTGACACAGGGGGAAGGGTTTTATTTTGAAACTTTAGTGTTTTATTTCCAATCAAAAGAGACACAGACGACAGTCATCAGGACAGGAGAGGAGCAGGAGGAGCTGGTGCCGATGCGCGGTGCCGCCCGAGGAACAGATGGTTGGATTGGAGCGTGCGCCCGGGCTCCATTAATCTGCCAGAGAAGAGGCTTTTCCAGGCGCGCGGGAGAAAGGATTAAAGCCTCTCTTTTTATTACACGCGCGCGCGCACACACACACACACACACGTGCGTGCGTGCAGCCTCTCTGCACGCGGCAGAGGACATGGGTTTGTTTTTTGTCTGCACTTGTACACTTTTCTGTATCTGAAGCAGGTTCGTGCGTAAAAGTCTCCAAAATCACCAAACCTCATGTTGAAAGCATAAGGTTTGTCTTAATAGTACAATTAATTATTATTACTATTGTTAATATTTTTATTTTTAATATTATTTTTAGGCTATTTATTTTGACCCTCACTGGTGGAATCATGGCTCCACCGTGAGCCAAAATCGAGAACTCGTGCGTAAATCTTAAATTGATCACAATCCCAAAAGTTCATTAGTGTTAATGGAAACATAAACGTGGCGGTGATATCAGCTCTAAACCTGTTCCACGCTCACATGGACCCATTTCTTTAATCGGATTTGCCAACAACTAGTCTCATTAGCGTCATGCCAGAGGCAACAGAGTGGCAGAGTTTAGACCGAGTGGATGTTTGTTTACAGCAAATTGTCAACTGGTTGTTTGCAACTGATTCTCTCTTGTCAGAGTGAGTTTATCTGCAGCCTTGTGTAAAAAGAGCCACATTACAAGTGATTCTTTTTTTCAACTTATTCTGACACATCAGAGTAAAACCACTGATATTCTCTCATTATATGCATCTGCACCTGAGGCCCCAGGTGTATGATCCTCTAACGTCTCAAACATCAGGTCATTCATGTAGTATCATTTATAAAGACTACATTTACATCTTTATGTACTTGACCTTTAAACCTGAAAAAAATATCCTCACGTGAGGCAGAGATTTTGCTGCGCGCGCGACCTCCGACTGCCACTGACCCGAACACAAAGGATCAGAGCACATTCAAGGAATTGTGCAGAGAAGCTCGCAGGCGTCAGATGAGCCGAAATGACAGGAAGTCAGGGAATCGTTTCTTCAAAATAAAACGGTGACAAATGTTTTAGCTGGCTTTGTTTTTGCATGGTTGGGCTCCTCCCTGCGTAAATTGGGCCTCAGAGTCCCCCCAGTTTTCTGTATGTCAATTTCGTGGAGATGTTCTTTATAACCCAGTTGTTGTTAAAATATAATTGTATTCAGTTTTTCATCTAAAAGTGCAAGTGGAACCTATGATACAGCTACGCTGAGTTGAGATTGTTTTGCCAAATATCATCAAAAGGTGAAGAAGGGTCTTTTGTGCTTATTTAAATTCATCCTGTGCTTGCATGCAGCATATTCCCAAATCTATTTCAGGAGCTGGGTAGTCGAGGCCCAATAGCATTTCTTTGCACCTATAATTTAATCGATTTTGGTGATGATTTCAAAAAGCAGCTAATGGAAAATCATCTAGGACAGTATTGTGATTTAGAGATGCACCCAACGGATATTTTTTTGATCCAAATATGATAGCAAAGAAGATTAGTGTGGGTGCTGTTGGCTCATGAAATCATCTGTAATGTCATGTAAAAAAAATCCCCAAAACTTTAAATTTACGTTGTAAATCCTAAACTATTTATAGCCCAATTTGTTTATATGGATATACAGTTTTGATAACCCTAACATATTTATTTTAACATGTACATGTAATGTCTTCAAGGAGATATGTTATCATTTTATATTTTGCCCCTTGATGGTTTAAACAGATTTTGTAAATAAAAAGTTCACTCAAAATGGATCAGGCTCATAGCCCTAAAATATGAAACTTAAAATTAACACTTTATAATAATCATATCACTGTCAAAATTGCTTTCCAGGAAGTCCTGGTTCCAGGCTTACACACATTAAAACAAACAACAAAAACACATAAAATAGATCAACCTTGTAAATCTTACATTAATATAACATATTTATAGAGTGAATTGTGGAAAAAAAGTAAGATCTGACAGTGTTGCAAAAAGTTTGAATCTTGTCCATTCCTGCCATTTAAGACTTTTATTGTGAAGTGAAACAGCCGGAAGTCATACTTCCTGTCTTTTGCTACTTAACCGACGCTGTTTGTTTTCGTCGTTGTAAACATGGACGTGAGTCAGAGACTCGATCCTCTCGTTCGGTTTGTCATCACGACATTTACCATCGGCCTCATGGAACTCTGAAGAGGAAACAAAGCCGCGAATTAAATCACCGGAAGTCAGATAAAATCCTGCGGTTTAAGCTAAGCTAAAGACGAAGCTAATCTCTCGTTAGCCCAACCAGGAAGTGTTTTGTTGTTGTTGTTGTCGTCGTGTTTGTTGTGGTCGTGCCACCACATGGACATGTACGGATACAGCGGCGTCCTCCTGGCGAAGCGCTTCCTGGACGACTCCCCGTCCGACGTGACGAACATGTCGGACATCGGCAGGGCGACGAGCCCGCACGGCTGCGACGACGGAGCGCTGACGGACCGGTTCGGCGTCCTGATCCAGGCGCTGCTCGCCGTCGTCGCCTTCAGCACGCTGATGTGTGAGTCACCGACATCCCCACCACCATTGTACCCACCATTTATGTCCAGACGCACGACGATGAAAACACACGGTGCAGAAAAATCGTCCACGCTTTGTTGACGTTTTGTTTGGTCGCTTGAGATTCATCAACGTGCCGCCAAACTCCATCGAAAACGGCGCCAATTTAATATTCTCTTCCCTTTCGGTGACAATTCATCCAAAATGTAACGCATATTCAAACATTATATGACCAACAAGGACCTGCTGCTAAATTCGGCATTCATTAGATGTTGAAAAAAATTACATATTTTTGGCTCCAATCAGAACAAACATCCTCCACGTCCCCACAGTTTGCCAGAAGCGATACGTGTGATACGTTCCTTTGAAGTGCACATTTTAATACAATGTTACGCTGTTTGTATCATATAGACACGCCGAATTATCATTTAATACTTCAGTTAAATAAATAATCAAAGTATATTCATACCACGTACACATGTGAGCCCATAAGCACAGGAGCATCACAGATGTTGGTGTTTTTTAAGGGTGTCGTCGTCATCTCTCACTTTATTGCAGATTGGCAGGTTGTGGATACAGTGCATCGTTTTTGTTGCCCTCCTGGCTTCCTGACAGGATAATGATAAAATAAATGTTTATTCACTGACATTTAATATTCATAGGCAGCAAACACAACATTTGTTAAAGGAGATTTCAAAGAAACAAAGGTGATCAGAAAATCAGAAATGCTTTATTGATCCTCAGGGGCAGTTGGCTTTGTCAGTCTGTTTTTAATGATGTGCTGTAATCAATACTCCCAGCGTCCGTCTTGAGTGAGATATGATTTCATATCCACATACACAGTTTGAGTTTCTGACCCTCTTCCTGTGAACCAGGGTGTGAGTTTGGTCTGAACAACAGTTGTTGGTCGCCGGAAGAAAAAGAAAAAGAAGAGCAGCTTGTGACTGCGTGGCAGCTGACTCTGAGAATGTTGGGCACCTAAGGGCAACTTATTTAATACTCCGTCCCGACAGGCCACAATCACACAAATCTATAATCCACACAATCATTTCCTTTTACTGCTTCCTAGATTTATATTTCACAGATATATAGTTTCAGTGTCCAGGAATATTCCATGACAACATGAAAACATGTCCGTTACCGCAAATATAAGCAGAAACTCAACCAAGACTGAGTTACATGTGTTTTTTTCCCTTTTTGATGACCTTAAATAACTTTATTCATATGGCACTTTTCAAAAAACAGATTAATTGACATAAAGATGATAAAATACACAGTTGGGCCCACAGATTTAAACACGTGAAAGCACGAGACGATGAACAAAATCTTTTGTGAATAGGCCAAAAAATAGAGCAATTTTATAGAAATGAGTTATGATGAAGCTTCACAACCTGTAAATATGCCTACATTTACTAATGTACTTTTTTAAATATATCGGGCTAAATCCCCCCCCTTATGATCCAATAATCCGTCGTGCAAGGTTACTAAAGGTCAGTGCGGCGGACCGCCGCAGGACCGAGGCCGAGCGAGATCGATGAGCTCTGACCTCCGCTCGGTTACTTATTAGTAGAGAAATCGATTAACCCCCCCCCCCAACCCCCCAGTCATTCTCTGAAATTAGCCCGAAACACTATCAAAGTTCAAGGAGATGTCCAAGTTTTGATTAACGACCTAAAATCTAAAGATATTCAGTTCATAATTATTTAAAATTAACATCAATTCCTCTTTTAGTGAAGCAGCAATCAGCCAATATTTAGTATTTGTATTTGATCAATAATTGGTAATTACGCTGCTTTTAAAAGTGCAAACAAATTTGACTTCCCTTTGAATTGGGATTTCAATATCCTGTGCACAGATGTGGAACAACGTCTGCAGGAAGCCTCGGTGCTGTTCTCACATGCCAGGTCATGTTCTCAGGCCCTGAGAGATGGCGAGATAGAGGAACAGTGGGCGCCTGTTCACCCCGAGCCCGGCGGCGAGGAAGAGGAGGAGGAGGAGGAGGAGGAGGAGGGTGAAGTGTAGCGGCAGCGTGAAACGAGGATGATACGTGATGGTCCGCCCCTGCTTTTTTTAAGTGTCTGCCCTGCAGCGCTGCAGAAGAGACGAGGCTCATCGCCCGAAAGAAACTGATACACGATAAACACAAGTGTCAGGGCAACGTTAATGATTGATTGATTGATTGATTGATTGATTGATCATGTTTCTCGTTTGCTTGCAGTGAAGAGATTCCACGAGCCCGTTGGCGTCAGACGACCGTGGAGGATCTGGTCAGAAAACTTTTCTTTCTTTACCCTCATGTCAGACAGTCGATTTAACTCCCACATGAAACAACCACAAAGAGACAAAATACGAACACGAGGAACAAAAAGACATGCAGAAGAAAAAAGTGACTCCAAAGAAATGCAAAACGACCATAAAGAGACATGAAACCACTACATAGACACTAAACAACCACAAAGAGACTCAAAATTACTACAGAGACACAAAAATGACCATGGAGACACAAAATGACACAAAAAACAACTACACGGACGCTCAAAACGATGACGGAGACAATCAAAATGACCACAAAGGCTCTCAAGATGACTGCAGAGACACAAAATGAACACAAACAGGTGAAAAGGACCAAGAAGAAATGCGGAAGAACAAAAATGACAAGAAAGAAATGCAAAACGACCACAAAGAGACATATATAATATTCACAACAAATTCAGAGTGACTCAAAACTATTGATCATTTAAGTCTATTTAAACGCGTTTTTATTTTACTTTAAGAAAAACACGAGGCATGAAACTCTCATTCTTCTCTCTTGGACTCTCTAAATCCTTAACTAATGTCTACGATTGAAATGGAATAATCAGAATGTTTGGACGGATATTTTTAGACTTTGTAGAAGAAGTCAGAACCCTTAAAATGAAAACTAAACCCTTTTTTTTTTCTCCCCAGGTTTTACGACACGTCCAAACAGGCCATCGGCGCCTTGTTCATCCACTTCGCCAACGTCTTCCTGTCCACGCTCACCAAGGCAGACCCCTGCTCCCTGTGCGTGATGGGTCACCTCAGACAAATACAGGATGAGATGAGATAATCAGGCTTGTCTAATAATAATAATAATATTTAATGATGTGTTTTGTTTTACCGCAGGTACCTGATGAACTTCCTGCTCGACGCCACGATCGGCATGCTGGTCATCTGGCTCGCCGTCAAGCTGGTGTCCAGGCTGGTGGAGCACAAGCAGTGGACGCTGCTCATGTTCGGAGAGTACGGTGAGTGAGTGTGTGAGCGCCGGGTTTCCACCAGCAGAGGGCAGCGTGTGCGCGTTTCTGTCTGTCTGTCTGTCTGTCTGTGTGTGTGTGTGTGTGTGTGTGTGTGTGTGTGTGTGTGTGTGTGTGTGTGTGTGTGTGTGTGTGTGTGTGTGTGTGTGTGTGTGTGTGTGTGTGTGTGTGTGTGTGTGTGTGTGTGTGTGTGTGTGTGTGTGTGTGTGTGTCAGCTGGGAGCAGACGAGGGGAGGAGATGCCAGCATCTCCAGCTGCAGCCGGAGTCTGGAAAACATTCCCGGTGGCTTCAGAGACAGATTAACTCCAGGACAATTATTACTCTCGCTCACTCGGCTGGTTTTCTTCCCCCCCCCCCCCTTTTTTTCTTCTTAAAGCGTTCCTGATCCGTTATGGAAAATATTCTCACTGAAGCCCCTAAGTGGTCACTTATTAATCTGAGGGTCAGCGGCAGGTTCAGATACATATATATGGTTACATTAATGCATACTGCATTTGGTGTTCTTTTTATTAAATTGGACGCGATTATTTTGAGCAGGAAGTGTAAACATGTCACTCTTGACTTCCTCCTCTTCCTGTCCTAATGACAGACTCGTCCTCCCTTTGTGTCTGTTGTTACGAGGCAGGAAGAACTTTGTATATCAGAGCCCTACTGATGTGAACAATGTGGTTTGCAGACAGACAAACCAGAACCTTGATGTCCCTTTTTTTCCTTTTCTTCATCCTGTTCCTGGTGTGCCTCTCCTCCTCCTCCTCTTCCTCCTCCAGGTGACCCTCCCCGGGCCGCAGCCTGGCTCGGGCAGTGCGGCGTCTACCTGCTCATCATGGTGCTGGAGAAAGGCGTCATCAGCCTGGTGCTGCTCATCCCCGGATGGTCCAAAGTAAGGACACTGTACAGCTGCGTGTGCTGCTTTCAGGTCCCATGGGAAAAAATGTCACCCTCTGACAGTATTTTGATAATCTGTACAATTCCATCTTGGCTCTAGTTTATATTCACTGGCGGCATCAAGAAATGAAAGGGACTTTTCTTTTGATTCGAACGGAAACGTTGAAGCCGTGATAATGTGTTGTGTTTATTCTGCGTGACATTGAGGTTCATATTTGTTTATTTTGTCATAGCAACAGTTGCGTGTCCAAAGAACCGAGCGTCAGTTTATGAGTTTAGTCCCAGATATGAAAGGAGTTTTGTTTAGTGAAGCGCTCGACCTTCCTCTGTTTAAAGACAGTCGCCACAGTCTTTGATAAAAAGAGAAAAGTTCAGTGAACTGTAGTTATATATAATATTATTATTACTTGTTTCATAGTTTGTTTTACTCTCATGAAACCCTCCAGTTTGATTTGCTTATAATCTCAGTTACAACAAATATTGTCACGTGTACGGGTAATGAATTTAAATGAAAATTCTATATAGTTCATTATATAAAGGGCGTCTTCCCATTCATATCAGTATATTAAACTCTTCTTCATCTTCTTCTTCTTCTGCAGCTGCAGGAGGTGTTGCTGGGCTACATCGCTAACCCTCAGCTGGAGCTGGCGCTGGTCATGCTCATCGTGCCCTTCATCGTCAACGTGAGTTTCACCGTCGTGATCCAGGCGCCTCATCTTTATTTATTCATTCATTTTTAAAAAGTGCGGTATTAGTAACACCCCCCCCCCCCCCTCCCCCTGTAGTCTATTATGTTCTGGGTGGTGGACAGCCTGATGATGAGGAAGTACAAGACGATGAAGAGCCTGGACGATGACTCCTGTGGCGGCGGCGTGGCGGCGGCGGAGAAGGCCGACGCGCTGCCCTGGGCCAACGGCGACGAATCGCGGGTGAGCGAGCGACGGGAACTTGGGTTCACGTCTACATATGTAGCTGATCGTAGAATTTTAAGGGGGTTCTCACATAATTTTCTATTGCTGTGGACTGACGTAATAAGCCTTTTCTTGGGGGGGGGGGGCTCTGTTGCCCTCCCTGCTTTGCCTACCCTGCTGCGACGCCCCTGACTCGTGGGCGTATGAAGGGATTACTGTTGACGATGATCACGACTCCCACGAAATGTTCACAGAGGGTTTTTTTTACCCAAATGTGACTGTTGAATGAAGAAATCAAAGACTTTAGTGTGTGTGTGTGTGTGTGTGTGTGCGCGTGCGTGCGTGCGTGCGTGCACGTGTGTGTGTGGAAATTGGTCACGCTGGGTGTCGACTGCACCTGTTGTTTTGGGGGGATGAGGGCAGCGTCGACACACACACACACACACACACACACACACACACACACACACACACACACACACACACACACACACACACACACACACACACACACACACACACACACACACACACACACACACACACACACACACACACACACACACACACACAGCTTCTCTCTCTCGACACCTGAAGTCGGTCCAAGAAACACTGAGTCAGACTCTTCTCCCAGTTCCGCCTCGTTACTGCTTCTGGGAGATTCTGTTTTTTTTCTTCTCTTTTTTCTTTTGAAGGATTACATTTTTCTTTTTTTCTCTCTCTTAAGAATGTGACGTTTTGTAATTCCTTAAAATCTTTTTTTCCCCCACTGGACCTACTGGAACAGTCCCGATACAAACTGTTAACGTTACCCAGCGCATCTCGGATGCTATCAATACAATTTATCAACACTTTCATTAATAGAATCACTATTGAAGTGTATCTATTTTGTGTTGGGGTGGAAGCAGCAGAAGCATGGGCAAAAAATCAAATAATTCAAATCTGAATTTATAACTTGGGTGCATGACCCTCTTGTTCAGTGGGATGAGAGTGTTTTTTTTTTTCTCCCCATCCCGCTGGTCCTCTGCCAGGCCGCCATAAATCAAGCCTTCATCCCGGGAATAACGGTGACATTTAGGAGTCGTTGATGTTATGGAAAGACAGAGTGGAGCGGAGGAGGACGACGGACAGATGGGGCATTGACTGGGACGAGGGTCGAACCTACGGCCACAATGCTGTTGTTGTGGCTGGTGTAACATCAAGGTTGTGGTGGTGGGAGATGATCGGACTCATCCGAGGCGCTGGAGCTCCAGATGTCTGATATCCACCGCCCTGATTATCTGCTCCGCTCTTTAGAACAAGCCATACGTCAGCTTTTCCTACGCGTCACGCACTAATATGAAGCAGCACATGGAGGTTTATAGTGCCATAAATGTCATGTATCCATGGAATTTTTCTCCTGCCCTGGGATTTGAATCCCTGCTGCTGCGGCCGGAGAGCGACTTCAAGGCTGCGAATAATCTGGCATTTTCAGGCTGGGAACGGCAAACTGAGATGTTTCCTAGCTTTTCTGTTGAAACAAAAGTACTTTTCTGCCCTTTCCACCCTTTGTTCATCTGAATATTGTAATATTAATATTGATATTACTGACGGAACCCTCCTCCCACTCAGGTGCTGCTGACCGTCGAGACCGACACCGACGAGGCGTCCGAGGGGGAGGAGGATGCGGGACCACTCCCCAATGTGCATTACTCAGGCGGACCGGTGCGACCCAGCTGGGTGCTGGTGTAAAACCAGGTGACGGGTCAATCATCCATCCGTCCACCGTCCACGCACACTCCACACTTAAGAGCCTGAATATGGACAAGATCAAGAGAAAACGCCTTCTAATCTCCTCAGATTAAAGGTGTGAATATCAGTTTGTTTGCAAGCACAACTAAAGGTGATATAACCTGCGAATGTGAACACTGCAGCTGCCTTCTCCTTCTTCTTCTTCTTCTTCTTCTGCACTCGGCATACGCATGAAATATCAAATAGCATTGTGGGAATCGGAAGCTCTTGTTTTTCAAAAATCCGTCTCGCCTGCGCCGCCTCCGATCAGAGCAACCACAACTGAGCGTGTGCGGAGACGAGAGGGATTATTAAGGAGCAGGAGCAGCAGCAGCAGCAACCGCCACACTTGGGACCTTTTGGGAATGATGCCGCTCTAAAGAGAGTCATTAATCACGTATCGTATTCCAAAGAGGAGCGAACCAGTAAAGTATTTCTGCTTTAAAGTTCTACTCTGTCAAATATAACCACTTCAAATCCACCTTTTTGAATTTGAGGTGTCACTATAGTCGGTGTTCTCCCTCTTACTTTTCAGATAGAAGGATGATCAGTGGCGTTGTCATTATTGTTTTATTTTTTTAAAGCACGCAAACGCGGAGCTTTGGCTGCCGCAGTCGTGACGGACCAACATGTTCATAAACGAGGTTCAACGGAAGAGTTTCTACTCCCTTTGAATCCGGCTGTTTTCACGGAGATGATATGTGGGTGGAAACATTTTTTTTTTTTATGGCGTCGTTCCACAGCGAGTTAATTCATAATACAAAAACAAGATAAAGGGTCCTAATAATCTTTCGTAGTCCTACTTCTCTGTTGGATGATGATGCAGCAGCTTTTTGCGATTTATGGCACATTTCTTTTATTTATTCTGTGTATATTTTATATGTACTTGACTTTATATATTGTGGTCTGATCTGTGGTGACAACAGTGGAACGGAAGGTTTTTTTTAGCGTATATTTATTGTAAATGGCGGAAATTCTCAGATCATCTCCAAACTGCAGTTTTGAATCAGAATGAATTGAAGTAGGTGACATTATATATTCACCAATCAATCTTCGAAACATTTCAATTTAATTGTTGTTACGGGTTAAAAGCCCGATGATTCAACATATTCCGTTTGTAATGTTCAATTTTCTATTCCAATGTAGTATTTTTTTTTTTTATTATGAAAAATTACAAAAACGTCTTTTAATCTGTATGATGAATAAAGATGACTGACGCACGTAAAAAAAAAAACAACAACAAAAAAACAAAACAGTTTTCGTTGTTGAATTCCTGCGGCGGCGGGGCAATGACAGACGACCCTGAGCGGGACCTGGCCGGAGCACACCTGTGGGGGGCGGGGCCAGCAGCCTTGTGACCTCCGGCTGATGACAGGGAGGGGTGTGTGTGTGTGTGTGTGTGTGTGTGTGTGTGTGTGTGTGTGTGTGTGTGTGTGTGTGTGTGTGTGTGTGTGTGTGTGTGTGTGTGTGTGTGTGTGTGTGTGTGTGTGTGTGTGTGTGTGTGTGTGTGTGTGTGTGTGTGTGTGTGTGTGTGTGTGTGTGTGTGTGTGTGTGTGTGTGTGTGTGTGTGTGTGTGTGTGTGTGTGTGTGTGTGTGTGTGTGTGTGTGTGTGTGTGTGTGTGTGAGAGTGTGAGTGTGAGAGAGAGAGAGAGAGAGAGATGTTAGGCTGTACATGTATTTACCGGGGCTGGTCTCTGTGGTAACCAGGTGTGATCTTCAGGTCCACGGTTGCCACGTTAAAGACGTGTTGACATGAATATATGGCGAAAAATATGTTCTTATGTCTCAGAAATCATCCCTCAAAATGTGGGTTTAAATGTTTTTTATTTACACGTACAAAATTATTCTTCAAAATAACACATAGTATAGTAAAAAAACATTACATTTCTATTAGAAATAGTACAAAAATATATTCAAGACAGAAGACTGTGGGTGAAGAGAACTGAAGTCTGGAACCATTTGGAGCTATGGTGATGTGACAATTATTGAAAAAGGATTTTTTGTGAAATTATAGATATTCGCGTCATCTCACGCCGTGTTCGTCCCGTGTGGCCAGTCCCCCGTGTCGAACATGTGCGGCGCCACGTAGTCCTCGTACTGTCCGTCTATGAGCTTGGCGGCGTTGTTCCTGGCGAACCAGCAGTCCACGCTCTGCGTCCCGCCGTAGATCCGCCGGCTCTTCTGAACCACCGGCACCGAGCGGTCCTTCACCTTCAGCACCGACGAGGGTTTCGCGTCTCCCTGCGCCGGAAGCTCTGCCACGCCCACTTCCTCGTGCAGGAACTGACCTGGAAGTGGGAAACGTGTCAAAGATTCAAGCTTATTTTAGTCCTTGAATGTTAAAAGTTGATTTTCTGCTCATGTATTAAACCGTTTCCACCTTTTGTTCCCCTCAAAGATCAATGGATCCAGAGTTTCCACAGATAGTTTTTGTCAAAGGCTGTTTGACTCTAAAACTCTTTGAAATTGCAATTAATATCCTACCGAATCTTTAATCAACACCTAGTTTAAGATGAGACCCTTGTGGACACTCACCCAGCAGACCATGGCAGTCGTGGGACAGCCCCTTGCTGTTGCCGATGTAGAACCCCAGGTGGTCCCTCTGGTAAGGCGCTGGGTTCTTGTACTGATGCAGCAGGATCACGAAGCTGACGTTGCTGCCGACCGTCACGGTCACGTTGGCCTTCCCCACGATGGACACGGACAGCGCGCCGCTGTCCACCTCGACGGTGGAGTGGCAGGGCAGCACCATGCGGTCCCGACCGTCCAGGATGACTTTCTTCGGGGTCACCTCGATGTAGGCGCGCCTGGGACGGTCCACTACGATGGTGATGGTGCTGAAGTAGGTGCGCTGCTGCTTGTGGCTGCCTGGCGGAGCCGGGGCGCCTATTAGCTTCCCGTTCACTGTCACACCTGAAGGACAGAAGTGGCCCAACCAAAAGCAAGAAGGATTATATTTAGACCTTGCTGCGAAATTAAGCCTAATGAGGTTTAACGGTGTCGCGAGTCTTACCGGAGTGCTTGTGGTCGGAGACCAGGCGAAGGACGTGTCCGGGCTCACCGTTGATGTTGAAGCACACCGTCAGTTTACTGAGGGGGAACTCGACCACGAAGTGAGGGTCGCCGTCCGCTGAAGTTCGACGAGAGAGGGGACGAAAACGGCGCTTTTAAAGACACAGCAAGAGGGGTCTGTAGGGTGGACTACTCAAAGTTACATATCTCCATTTTGAAATGAGGTATGAGTCAGGGACATGGCTGGAGTTCCACTTGATGGCGTGGACAGAAAGATGAGGTTGCTGGATCTAAGTAAAAACACGACCTTACTTGCCACTGTTGACAGATTTCCTGAAGGACTCTGTGTATCAGCGAGCTCCTGTTTACATTCCATGAGATTGTTTGGTTCATCTCTTGCCGGATTTTTCACCCCGGGCCTTGTGAGAAACCGGCTCAGATGAACAGAGCGGCGATGAGATGATAGAGCAACGGTATAATGACGGGGTCATTAGCCTCCGCTAACTGCCTCTTGATGGGGTCCCTCTCTTTACTGTATAACACATGCACAAACCTCAGTGTGTGCGTTCGCTTGTGAACACGCACTTGCATGTTTTCAAAGTGCCACGTTAGGGCCTGTGCTGGTATTTCAATTAGACCCTTGCATGCTCTTTCCTCTTTCCAGGTCATGTTCAGAGGAGCATCCCTGAAACTCTGTCGCCGTCTGTGCGATCACCGCCGGACTGTCTGACGAACATCCAAATTAGAGGCTGCCCACACAGAAGCTGAAAAGAGAGAGTCTACTGTATATCCCCCCCCCCCCTTCTGCTCCCTTTCAAGTTTTTACTACGGAGCTTAAAGTACACATGGTTCAGAGGTTAACAGATGAAACAGGCAGAGGGAAAATGTGTATAACTGTTTACATGAGAGAGAGAGAGAGAGAAAGAGAATGTGGAGTCACCTGATGTTTTGGAGACGGTGATGGATTTCTTGGCCGGTCTCCTTCCAACTTTACCTACAAGGAAGAGAATATTTATGAGTCAAAGGGCGGCCATTGTTCGGTGCTTCCTCTCAAAATCTTCCTGACTTCCTGTGAAAATTATGGTTCTTCATTGGTCATATCAGAAACCTGATTCAGATTCTTCATACACCCTGAATCAAATCTTCAACCTCACCAATTGTGTTGCCCAGAGATGAAGAAGTCTGGCCCCCTGGCTTCGGTTCGGACGGCGTCTGTGGCTTTCCGTCCTCCGGGTCGTCTGGCAGCTCATTGCCAGTTGATACAGCCTCACCAGATGCTGGGGGGATGGTGGGCGCCGGGGCCATGGTGCCGTCGGCCAGGACCTCGGGCTTCTCCACCACCAGGTTGGTGAGGGGAGTGAGGAAGTGGTAGGTCAGCGAGAGGTTGGTGGCCTGATGGGTGTGCTCCTCTCTGTCTCTGCTGGTTTGGCTGCGCAGCCGTGACCTCAGCCCATCCTTGACACTCAGGAAACCCCAGACGCGTTCCACAAAGTCCTCCGCTATCGAACCCAGAGCGACCCCTAAACCCTGGGTGCCCGCGAACCCCGGGGCCCTAGCGCCGGTCGCCATCGCCGCCGTCGCTGCTTTCACGTGCTTCTCGGTCTCCAGCTGGCGGCGCCGCAGTGGCACGTCCGTCTCCAGGATGATGCTCTTGTCGTTGTTGCTGGCGGTAACCTGGACGTGGAGGGACTCCGCACTCTGGTTGGTGAGCTTCCCGGCGATGACGATCTCGGAGCCGTTGAAGTAGTTGGTGAAGAGGTGCTGAGTGACGTAGCGCACGGAGTCCTCGGTGTAGTTGATCCTTATGTCGGAGAGCAGAGGAGTGCCAATCTCGTCGTAGAACCTGGAAGGAGATGAGAGGGAATCTAGGATTGCAGTAGATCAAACACTTTGAATGGCCACAGCAACGTGGCAAATAGGGTATCTAGTAACTTCTCCAAGGTTGTGTTCAGATTGCTCAAGCATTGAGTTACAAACAATGGAATATCCTCATTTCATGAGGCGACTGACTTGGCGCATCAGGGGTGTCATCCCAGAGTGCTCGAGGAAGTACATCATGTGTTGTGTCAATTTCTGCCCCCTCTTTGGTCAAGTTAGGGGAAGTAAATGTCTGGGTGAGGATAGATTGACTAAAAGAAACCAACATTTGCCGTCGGAAGGAAATGTGATGGAAACAGCACCTGCAGGTCCAACACATTTCAAGGTTTAGCGGCAACAATGTTGTGCTCTGTCTGGATTTACTTTGTAAATGCAGAGCACTTATTGGTTTCATCGGTGGTAGTTTGAGGGGCAGGGAGACAAGGTTGTTTTTACGGATTTCATCAAACGTCTTGTTTGTCCAAGCGAGCCACCTTCCGGGCCTAAACCCTCCTCTCCGTCTTAACGTGTGTGTGTGTGTGTGTGTGTGTGTGTGTGTGTGTGTGTGTGTGTGTGTGTGTGTGTGTGTGTGTGTGTGTGTGTGTGTGTGTGTGTGTGTGTGTGTGTGTGTGTGTGTGTGTGTGTGTGTGTGTGTGTGTGTGTGTGTGTGTGTGTGTGTGTGTGTGTGTGTGTGTGTGTGTGTGTGTGTGTGTGTGTGTAAGAGACCTCTGTGCCATCATTGTTGTCACGCTGCAGTAAACTTCCTCACCTCGAAACCGGTGTGTTTGCTCAAGCGGGGACGAGGGGCTATTATCTGCAGAGTCTATCTGTTAACTCCACGTACATACTCAGATGCAGGTTTCCCAACACGCACACACATTCCTGCATGACTGAACAAATACTCTCGAGTGCGAAAGAGAGAGAGAGAGAGAGCAGAGGGTTGTGTGTAAGAGTTGGTGGGGGTCTATGAAAGAAAGTGTCCATCACATGTTGAAGTTGATTAAAGAGGTCCGTTGTCAGCACCGTCACATTTGCGCCCCCGTCGTTCCTTCGTAGCTCGATGACAGATGGAGGTGCGTGTCAGAAGGGGCTAATTGCCATGATGGCCAACCAAAAGAAATTATGAGTTTGTAGATTTAGCAAAATCAAGAAGAAGAAATGTGCCGGAGCAGACGGCATATAGACCGGAATCCCGACGGCAAACACAAACGCACACTCTTACCCTTTGAGCATCGCGCTGGCGTCGGCCTCCTCGTGGATGCGCCGCATCATGCCGCAGTTTTCCAGGGCCATGCGCTCCAGCAGCCGGTAATCCACGTCGTTCCCGATGCCGATGGTGAAGACGCAGAACTTCTCCTGCACGGCGGAGCGGGTGCTGCCGAGGATCGCCGTGGACCGGATCTCCCCGACGGTCGGCCGCCCGTCCGTCAGGAAAATAATGAGCGACACGCTGTTCGGCCCGGCGTCGGGGCCCGACAGGTAGTCGCGGAGCAGGGAGGAGCCCGTCTGGATGGCCCCATCGATGTTCGTGCCTGCAGTCGGGGGACGACGACATTGGACATTGTCATGGCAACGAAGGAATCGTGTTGGTGAAGGGGAAAAACCATGAGGTCTCACCTCCCGTGGGCATCAGCGTGAATATGAACTTCTTGGCGTCTCTGACGTTGAGCGGCGTGACCGGGACGAGACGGTTGGGCTGCCACACCTTGATCTTGTTGGAGAAGCTGACGAAGTTGAAGTGATCGCCGGGACGCAGGTCCCTCAGGATGGTGAACAGCGCGTCTTTAGTCTGAGATGGAGAAAGAGAAATGAATGGTTTCCACAAATAAGAGGCAGGTGTTTTGTTTTTTTTTCATTTGATTTAATCAAGGAACTCTTGATGTTTAAGATTATTCCTTCCAATCCAGATTAAAGCACTTGGAGCTGTGAAAACCTTTCTATGGGCCTTAAAACCTTTATCTTCTTATTTGCACTTCCAGCACTTTGTAACTTAGTTTTCAAAATAGCTTTAATGCAGCAAATAAACCTTTTTTTGTTATCATAATGAAGTCTGAAGGACTAACCTCTAATGTTCTCAAATGTTTCCTTCAAAAGTATTTTTAAACTGTAAAGCTTTAAAGTCAGATGATACATATTCGTCTCATTCATCTGTTTATTTCAAGGATTCTTTGAACCGCATTCGTGCTTCTATATCGAGTTAAATATTCAAACTCAACTCAATGGAGTTTGCTTTTTTACTGGATAATTTAATCCACGCTCCTCAAACCGAGTTACGGCCGACGACGCCAACTGAAATCAAAGTTCTCTGTGGTTCTCTGAAGTACTGACATGTTCACTCTGTGGTTTTTCATCTGTTTTACATCTTAACATTAACGTTGACATACACTTTGCATGACACGTATGTGTACGATCACTCTTGATACACATCAGCCGGGTTGTGGTTACTCCGCAGTGCAGCCTCACCATTAATGTGTAACACATACTGTACAACACAACAACTGCACATGCTGTCAGTCAAACTTCAAGCTTTTTGAACTTTTGAATCAAGCTCTCTAGAGAGCAGCTTTTAAAAATACTGATGACAACTTGTGTCAGAAGTAATATTCTGAATATTTCTCTTCTCATCTGTTTAGTTTTTTGTTTGTTTTAAGCGGTCACGCATCTGTCCTTGTATTCAGTGGGTTGTGAATGACTTCCGTACAACACGAAAAGCTACATACGAAAGTTACCAGCTGTTTCCTGACAATCCAATTTTAGTTTTTGCCTGTATTAGTTTGTTTTACAGTTTAGAAACGTGACAGATAACCGTCAAATTTCCTGCCAGACTCTGCAATTCTAGTTTTCAGCTTTTACAAAAAAAACAAGCTATTTGACACAAAGACTTCTTCTGACTTTTCTCGTCATGGAGTTTTCACATGTCAGTATCTGCTGCCCATGAGCGTGGGTGTGATATATAATTTGTCGCTGGGGCGGTTTATAGTTGTCTGTATATGAGCTGTATACAGCAGAGGTCAGAGCCACAGATTGACCTATACACGCTGAAACCCTCCATTGTGAAGCTACATAACAAAACACACACACACGTTGTTCTGTTCCTGTGGCCCGGCGGGGGGGGCGGGCGATGCGTGGCCGGGGGGGGGGTCAAGGGGTCGAGGGGTCGAGGGTTTGCCGTTTGTTTCCAAAAGTTCCATTACCCCATGGACGCTGACCTTCCTCCCTCACAGCGCGGCCTTGTGCTGTATATGTTTTCCACTTTTCCGCCTCACAAAAAAACAAAATCTGTTTTTTCAGTTTCTCCCTCTTCTCTGCTCTTCGCTCGTGGCAGCTGCAGGGATCGGCTCTTAGAGTCGGGCGCGGGGGATTACCGCGACATTACAGACGGGGGGGGAAGAGGTCTGATATTGATATTCCAGTGTGGGAGTGAGGACTGCGCACTGCGGCGTTATGGGAAGCGAAGCTGCCTGCAAATTAAATCAGATTTCCCGCTGGAGCACTCTGGGAAAACACGGCCGATACACCAAATGTATCGGGCCTAAATCCCAAACCGCCCCGACAGACACCCGAGCGTCCAATTTACTCAGATCTAATTCGAGGTGAGCAGGAGCAGAAAAGTAGCGTCAAGGTGACAAATCCAAATTTAAAGGGCCGTGACAACATTTGTGCACATTTTACTTGTGGTACTTTACATTTAATCCAGATTGTCGGAAAAAGCAAATGAATTCATGTAATATTTGCAAATCAGGTTTCGACTGTATTGTCGTCCAAGAAATTGGTAGGATGTTAATTGAGATGAATTCCCATAAGTAAGTTCCATAGTTTTGCACATTTACTGTAATAGAAGCCAATGAAGGAGGGAAAACTGGATTAAAGCCTAAACCTTAAAAACATCCAAAACTTCCTGTGGAAATTGATATCACCACACATGATATGCAGGTAGTTAAATGTGTTGCAGCTTCAACGTAAAAGCAACTTTTCTAGATTCCCACTGAGCCTCACCTGTCTGATCTTTGTCCCCAGCATGGAGGCGCTGGTGTCGATCACAAACACCACGTTCTTGGGAACGACGGGCAGGTCCTTGGGAGCGAAGTAGTGGACGAAATGTCCGTTTAAAACCTGGGCGGGGGAGAAAAAACAAAACAGAGAGAGAGAGAGAGAGTGAGGACACGCAGCCGGCAATGAGATCAGCTTTCGGCACAGAAGTTGTGTGCCTGATTGTTGGCTGAAAAAAAAAACCTCTTCTGGAGACAGACGGAAGAGTTTGGCAGCGGAGTGGAGGAGGTGGTGGCGGGAGGCCCGAGACATGAATGAGTAACAGGTGGGTGTGTGGAACTGGATGGGAAATATTATATATATATATAAATATTAAATGCTTCTTCACAGTTTTCTTTTTGGACTCCTCACCTGAATGTCTCCGATGCCCATGTCCCTCTGGACGTCGTAGCGGATCACGAAGTCTCCCAGGACGCCGTTGGTGGTGATCTTGGCCTGCTGCACGATGTTGGGGCTGAACGTGATCCGGCAGACGTTCTGCTCGCTCTTGATCGCCGTGGTGACGGGATGCTCGGGCTTGGCTGCAGCACAAAAGGAAGAAGAAAAAAAAGGTGTTTGTGCTTCTAACCAGCTTCATGAGAAAAGTGGCTTATGAAACGGGAATATTTTTATCTGTGAACCTGGCGTCTTGGGCGCGTTGGCGGCGCCGTTGCCGTTGCTCCTGCCGCTGCGGAGCGGCAGCACCTCCAGGTCCCGGATGGGCGAGTGGTCGACGATGGTGACGTCCAGGCTGAGGCGGCTCACCAGCTGCAGGGGCCGCAGGCTGGTCTTGTGCTCGTAGCGTCCCAGGCGGCGCTGCAGCAGCTGCTCGTAGGTGAGCAGGAAGACCGCCCGGTTCCTCCCCGGGATGTTGGCGGCCATCCTGAACACCTCCACCTCCGGCTCGGGGCTGGAGGGGAGAGGGGAGAGGGGATGGTCACTTTCACTACAGCGTTCATATTTTACAGTGCACGGTGAGTATAAAGATACAAGACAGAGTCTTGTTCTCTCCACAAGGTGACAGGAGTCTGCAGGAAAAAACTATGGTTGGAAACCCCCTACCAGGGACTTTGGGGCCCCCATGCAAAAGGGACCTGGGGGGCCCTTCATCGAACCGAGGGCCTTGTTAAGGTGGTAAGATAGTTTGAAAGACTTTATTCTCCACCTGCTTCCAGTCTGGCTATAGATTTGTATTTACCATGACCACATAATTAGTGTTTTATTGATCTGCTCATTGACAAATGTCTCACTGTTCCTTTAAATCACATGTTTTGGAAGCTATAAGGAACATTCATTTCTCTAAAAATGTTGTTAAAAATGTTGATTCGTAAAAAAATTCGACCTAAATTGATATTTCTGTTTTAATTTGCGTATGTATTTATCTACTTTTTAATCCCCTTGTTTATTTACTCCACCATGTTTGTGTTTTCCCCATATTGGGGGTCAACTCGTCGACTATTGGTTGGTCGACATCCGAGGGCAAACGTTGACTCGTACGCTCATCTGAGAGGGGAAATCCGAAAAAATGTCCAGACAATTGTGTCTGGATATTTTTTCCGGAGTTTGCACGAGTCGGACGCGTTCAATAAAGCAGGAACATTTCCGCCTTGGGGGCTGGCAGGAAACAGTTCTGAAATTGACCGGAACATTTCTCGTGCATTCTCACAAACGGCCCCTCGGAAAAGTGGCTTCAGTGCTTCTGTCTGACAGCAGCTGCCTTTTCTTTTTCTGTTTCCTCCGTAGAAGTGGAGCGGCGGCGTGAACGGTCTGAAGTGGTGATATCAGTCCCCTCCCTCCTCCCTCCCTCCTCGGCTCTTTTCTTTTCACAGTGAACTCAGTGATTCACAAAAATCCCATTTCATTTAAAATGTCACATTTCTCGCTGGCAGCTGGAAACCTGATGTCACTGTTTCCCCCCCGATACATCACGACGTCTGAGCTCATGTGAGCTCATTGCAGCATGTGACATCTTTGTCTCCGTGACCTGCCCGTGTGTGTGTGTGTGTCTGCTCACGCAACAACACAGACACACACACACATGCGCGCACTATACACACTCGCGATGTGTGTTATCAATGTGTGTTTGCAAAGTAGGAACATTAGAGGCTGCCGTGTGTAATTATGAGGAGACGCCAGTCCAGTGGGCCACACACATACTGACACACACACACACAGGTTTCTCTCACCTTGCGTCACCTGACTCCTTGTGTTTGGGTTTGCCGTTGTCCTGCTTGACCCTCTTCTCCTTGGGCCTGACCTCGCTCTGGTACACACGCCCTCCGATGATCCTGGTTCACGGAGGGGGGGGGTCAAAGGTCGAGGATTAGAAGGCGCGCTCATATTCAGGACCTCACCTATTGTCCCCCGGTTCAACTGGGTTCAGTGTTTTTTTTTCCTTCTGACAAAAGGGCAATAATCCTGCTGCTCGCCTATTTTACGGGGACACGTCGACGGGTCAGTGTGTTTGTGTTTACAGCAGAGTTAGTAAGTAGTCGCCCTTTCTTTTTGTCTCCGTGGCAACCAAAACATCATAAATCCTCCTGACCCAATAAATCCTGATGTGTGTAAGTTTTAAAATACCTTCCAAAATCTTCTCCCGTATTCTCTCAGATTGACCAGTTTCTGAAGTAAAGAGATTAAATCCACATGAATGACAATGTTGTTTTTTTTTCATGGGAACCCATTTCATTAGTGACCGTAGAGCAGCGGGGCCCAACCTGTGGGTCGAGGCCCCTCCACAGGGGCCACGAGATAATTAAGAAAGAAAAACAATTTTTTTTCCCTCTGAAATACTTTTTTGCTTTTCTTTTTTTGCTCCTCAAGCTTCTTAAGATCCAAAAATTCCCTCAGCGTGCACCTGCTTACAAGTGATGACAACAACACAAGGCTGAGGATATTGCCTCATTTCAATGGGTCACGAGCCAAAAACTGACAAGAGGAAATCTAGTGTCTCCATCTTTGATCTGTAGGACTTTATGATTTTACAAAAGTCTTTCAAAGCCCATTGGGAAGTTTTTTCTCTAATAAGATATAAGGGTTGAGACACTACAATCCCATCTTCTAATCCTGATTATGATTATTATGATTTCATCATTCCTCTGTAAAGTCTTTAACCTTGTGTGTGTGTGTGTGTGTGTGTGTGTGTGTGTGTGTGTGTGTGTGTGTGTGTGTGTGTGTGTGTCGTCTCACATGGTGAAGTTGGAGACGTAGGCGCCGGCGGGGATCTGGAACTGGAAGACGCCCTCGGCGGCGGCGGAGTGCCGGTTGAGCATGGCGCAGTGCACCGCGGTGAAGGCATAGCGCGAGATGATGGTGGTCTTGATGGAGAGCTCCTGGATGTGGGGTTTGGTCTCCTGCGGGATAAGCAAAACGTGAAAAACACACACCACCCACACTTTGGAACATAATAGAACCTGGATTAGTGCCCCCGTGGATTTGGCACGGTTCATTTTTACGCATCCGCCGTTTCCATGATGTTGTTCATCATCAGCCTGGAGAACTCAACCCAGGAAAAGCTGGACGTCAACAAAGGCCAAACACAGGGTGTATTTGTTTTAAATTTTCCTTTTTTATTTTACTTCCCATGAGCTATGACCCGGGATTATTACAGATCCTCTGGCAACATCCGCGCGCTTGGCGGATCTCCTGCGCGTCACGCCCAAAGAAGTGTGGCGCAAGTTTATGATGAGAAGATTCTCTTCTTCTGAATAGACTAAAGTAGGTCACGATGCATTCTGAAGCCACTGTTGACAATATATGCAGCTCAGTTGTATTTTTAATTTCAGGGAGTCAGTTCCAAAAAAGTCCCAAAACTCCCAAATCAAATCTTTGTCTCCAATTTATCAGGAAAAAAACGTTGGCTCTTCATTAAAAATAAAATCTAAAAAGTAGCACATGAGAAAAAAATTGGAGGCACAGGTGGCACCTTTTTATCCCTAAAATAAAAGGAAGCTCTAATAGCTCTAATATCATATCTCTGCAGTAAACTTGACTTTACCTTGGTTAATAAAGTCTTCACCTGTCGAGGGACCCTGCGCGGTGCCTGTGGGAACAAGGGAGAAAAAAAATACGTGGAAAAAAAGGTCCAAACTCCAGAATGTGCCACAACTTTTTTAAACATCTTACAATGTCCAAGTCAAAGTCTGCCAAGTCCGAGTCGGCGTCCAGAGATTCCTCCAGCAGATCCCCCAGAACTGAACTCGGGATGGCGCAGAGCAGCAGCAGCGTCCACAGCAGCATCTCGCGGGTCCTGCTCCTTTTAAAACTCACAATACAAATAAAGGGCAACGGGACATTGTGTCTCCGAGTCTCCGTCTGTGTCCGGAGCAGAAACAGAAGAGTGAGAGGAGAGGAGAGGAGAACTGCGCCCACCCACCGGAGGAGAGAGATGCGGACCGACTCTCTGATGAGGTCGTTTGTGCTGCTGCTGCTGCATGCTGCCTTCAGGGGGCGTCGGATTTCCCACCTCACAATGACGAGTAAAGCCCAGGTCATAGGTCAGAAAACATTGGCATGTGCGTGTGAGGAGCAAAGAGAAGAAAGAAGCAGCCAAGAGTTCACTTTAAAGATGATGAATGAAAAAAACTTCACTTGCTCTATTGTATAAAGAAAAAGTTAAATTATGATTTGCCTCCAAACGATTTCGAGGAGTGAAGAAAGCTGCAATCATTTTGTCACCAAGTGAGAGAAAAAGAAAATATCCAACTTTGTTCCTCGTTATCACCACTAGGCGGCGTGCTGTCAATTTAACATTAAAAATCAAGCAGAAGGAAAACATGCACACGTCATAGTTTATTAAACAATATTTAGCAACCATTAATTTCTGGTTTTAACACAGTCTCTGAAAACACAACTTATACTGCAGATGAGTATAGTGGATGCAACGCAGCTGCTGGAGTTTACGAGAAGCACCTGAAGGCAGCATTCAACTCTCCATGATAAAGCATCATGAGCTGCCATCAGCTTCCTCCAATCTGACCACTGTTTCACAAGAAGCAGTATGAATTATGAAAGACATAACCTTATAAACAAGGGAAATAAATAAATGAAACGGAATGAATAGTAATAAATACAAATCTTTTCAACAAGGAAAAAAAGGCAATTAAATACTCGAGTACTCAGTTATACATTTGTTTTCCTTTATTCATATTTTGCATTTTGCAAAAAAAAACATGGTGAAGGCCTCAGTTATTAGGTTTACTCTGGCGCCACCCTGTGTCCAGAATAAAACTACGTGTTTCTAATTATTAAATTGGATGTCATGAAAAATTTGACACAGAGATAGTTTTTTTTATAAAAGTGTATTATTATTCTATATCAGAGACCCATCACAATATTTGCTTCCAACTTTGCAGCATGATTAAAAAAAACAAAAAACAATTGCACTTAATTACAAATAGCACTTGAAGCAGTTTTTTTTTGCCTATTTGATGAATGTTTATGTAGTTATTAATTCTTGCGCTTTGAGTAACATCTTCATGGTTGAATGCACTTATTGTAATTTGGACAAAAGCGTCTGCTGAATGAATGTACTGTAATGACATTGTGTGTGTTTTGTTTTTTAAATTAATATCAGAGCATCAGACCTCTGATCAATCTGTCTGACGTGATACCTCCTGGTTAATCTGTGGAGGAGAGTCAGATGTGTCCTGTATTTACCCTGCCCACAGAGCAGGTCCAAGTTTCAAAGTGTCCTGCTCGTCCCTCCGGCTCTTCACACACAAACACAAGCCAATATTGACCGGGCGGCCGGGAGTCGACCAGTTCACTGGATGTTAAACCTTCAGCTTTTTCCAGCTCGCCCCGTGTTCCCACAAGGCTCCCTGCACAAGGAGCGACCGTCTTGACCCAGAGCTGTGTGTGTGTGTGTGTGTGAGTGTGTGTGAGTGTGTGTGTGTTGCCTTTTTGTAAACTGAGTGAGTGTGTGTGTGAGGGTATGTGTGTTTGAGCCCACAGGCCTGGAAACATGAGGCGTCCGCTGCTGCTGCTGCTCCCGGGGCTCCTGCTGCTCCACCAGGGCCGCTGCTTTGAGTTCGTGATCGATGGAGAGTGGGAAGAGAAGACGGTGAGCTGGAGAAAAACTTTAATAATATTATTATTATGTGTGTAAAGATTAAGGTTGTTTAAAATCACTAACAAGAAGCCAGTAAATACTTTCATTAGATTATTTCTGTACGGGTGAATATGAATTAAGACAAAAGTAAATTTCAAATAGGAAAGTTTTATTTTCTCTTCTGGTTTGCTCTTGCATGAATTGCAAAAAAAAAATGATTGTATTGTTTAACTTTTTTTTCATAAAACTATGAAGTGTAGCAGGAAAAATACAAAATATGCTTGATTGTTAAATCTGATTTAAATCATTGGCTCACAATATTTCTTCCTTAAGTGTGTATTAGTTTTTAAAACATTTAATAAAAAGGGCTGACAACTTATTTTTCATGATACACCTTTAATTTGAAAAGCTTATTTATTCTATTTTTAACCTTAGTGCTTTCAATCACTCAGTAAATGCCAGTATCATCTCCCTGTATTGTTTGCCCAAAAAAAATCATCTTCAATTTTCCAGTTTGAATATTGTGTCATCACAACTATTTCTTAAAAAAAGATAAATTCTATCTAAAAGCCTTTCTCTGAAATTCACCTTTGTCATCCTGGAGCCTGACGTTTCATCATCACGAGTCAATATGTTTCGATCTCTGCAGTTTGTGCTTTGTTAAGTACACAACATGTAACAGGCAACAATAGTCCCTGAATTTCAACAAATCTGTTCATAACTGGTACAAAACTTTACCTCTTGTAGAAATATGTTGGTTTTTGAAATGGAATCAATTGTTGCCCTGGAAATATATATTTCAAAATAGCTTTTGTAAAAAAGGGACACAGTTTTAAAATCTCTAATGCAAATTACATGAAAGCTCCTGAACTGTTGCATAAACGTACAAATCTGGGTCAAATTTGTTTGATTATTAAATCAGATTATCATCATTCATACAAAAAAACCTGCTTGTGTAAATGTAAACGTCTAGACTACTATTTTTTATTTCACAGAAGTCGTCATTCGAAAGACAAGAAACCATTTCTTGAATTGCCTCTTTGAACTTCTTCTGCAGCTCCAGAATTAATTCAGAATTCTTTCTTCCTTCCACCAGTCACATCTCCAGGATCACCGGGAGAGACACAAGGTGAGCTCCTCTGCAGATCCGGCGTCTTCTCCAATTTTAATAACGCAAATAATTAGTGATTCATAATCTCCCCAGGGAGCAGACTGGGACAGTGGGATGCTGATGACTTCTGTGTGTGTGTTTCAGAGAGCGATATTGACCAGCGAGGAGCAGGAAGACTTTGAAGTAGGACTCTGACTGTGACAGAGTTGAACCTTATCTAGGAATCAATGTGCTGCTGTTTGGAGAGATGCACGTGGCTGAAGGGTTATTGACTTTGTTCGCCCACTCATCCTGCTCCGATTCACCCTTTTTATGTCTTTCTCTCTTCACCTGTAAGGAGTCAAATCAGTGGCACAAGTCGCGTGAAGTCGACTGCGTTATTTTGCCTAATTTCCTTTTCTGAATTTAATTTACCATTTCAAACTGTGACCAAGTGCTAATACTTTAACTTTGACTCCCCGCAAAGAGAGAGGCTTTAAATATATTAGGTCAAATCACAAAGACCAGTTCCAAGAGGGTCAAGACCGACTCAAGGCCGAGACTAGAATGAACTGTGACTGAGAATATATGAAAATTTGTGTTAATTCCTATCAACGAAAAAAAAATAACACAAAAAAAGATCAAGCATTTTTTTAAAAATAACCTGTAAAACTGTGTTATTTCTGAACTTTGGCTTTTGTATTGGACAATGTAACAAACTATATATATATATAAAGTGCTAATTAGTTGGCTAACTATCAATCTATCAATCAATTTTTAGCATCAAATAACTTATTAAAACCAAACCGATAAGAAACATGAAGACTTGAACACACGTCAGCGTGATACCAACGAGCTAAAATGACATAAATCCTCTTTGGGGAAAAAAATATTTATCGTTTACTTTGACTTTTGTAGTCTGGGACCATGGAAGAGGTGGTGGTTTATGATCTATACTGCAGTCCGCCACCAGGGGGCGGCACAGAGGATAGATACTGAATATTTCTGCCGTTTCAAAAGATCGGTTGTTTGTGGTACCCGACAGGAAATCGTTGGGCACCACTCAAGACTTTTCTTGGAAATGTTAAGATAGGTGAAAAAAGTAACCCATTGTTGTCCAAGACTATAAGACAAGTCCCAAGTCATAAAAGGCAAGAGGAATACACCAAGACGTAAGAGAGGTCCAGGTTAGAGATGTGAAGGAGAACTCATGAACGTCCCCTCCGTCCTCGTTCCTTCCGCCCCCAGGCCATCCGTGGAGATGACATCACCGTCAAGAGCTACCGGGTGGAGAGCCGCATCACGTCGCGCTTCGCCCACACCACCGTCCGGAGCTCGGTGGTCAACTCGGCCTCCGCGGCCCAGAGCATCGGCTTCAACGTCCAGATCCCCAAGCGGGCCTTCATCACCAACTTCACCATGTGAGCCCAGGTCCGACAACAAGCACGGTGCAACAGAAATTGTACAACTCTAAGTTTTCCCTCTGCTGCAGGAACGTGAACGGGATAACGTTCATTGGCTCGGTGAAGGAGAAGACGGTCGCCAGGAACCTGTACGCTCAGGCCAGAGCCAGGGGCAAGGCGGCGGGCATCGTCAGGTGCCGGACCACGCCTCCTCCGGGATTTACACCAAACCCTCCGTGGATCTCAAAGGCTTCACGTATTTCTTTGCTTTCCAGGGCTAACTCCCAGGACATGGAGACCTTCAAGACAGAGGTCCACGTCCCCCCCGGCAGCCACATCGAGTTCGAGCTGCACTACCAGGAGATGATGTACAGGAGGCTGGGTTTCTACGAGCACACGCTGTACCTGCAGCCCGGGAGGCTGGTGCCGCAGTTCCAGGTCAGAATATGCCGACGGCGACGTATATGTCTTTGTTTCTTCACGTCCCCTGTTTGTCCCTGCAGTCGTCCCTGACCCATGTTCCTTCTTTTTCAAGGTGGATGTGTACATCTATGAGCCAAAGGGAATTTCCTCGGTGCTGACACCAAACGCCCTGGGGGAGCAGTTCACAGGGCTCTTCAAAGTCACGTCGACCAAAGACAAGGTAACACGGGGATCCAGTTCCTGCGGCGAAGCTGCTCCGTTCGGTAAAGTTGTTTATCCTGAAAATTTGAATCTTGAGAAATCTGGATCTCAAATGCTGCAAAAGTCAAGAATGAAATCTCCACACACAAAATAAAAAGTATACTTTTGCATTGCCCCCTAAAGGTGGAATACAAAATGACTTCTGTCAAATATCAGTGAAATCTGTTCGGTAGCTTTTTTTGAGATATTATAGAAATTAGCAAATATATTAATTTCCATCTTCATCTTCGTCCCCCGCAGGCTCATATCGTCTTCAAGCCCAACCTGCAGCAGCAGAGGAGGTGCGACAACTGCAGCGGCAGCGCCATCGACGGCGTGTTCACCGTCAAGTACGACGTGACCCGGGACAGCAACGCAGGGGAACTGCAGGTATCACGTACTTAGAACACCCATGACTGCGTATGAAGCCTCATTATTTCTGCTGTCGCCGTCACCCAAGCGTCCACTCGCCTCCCGCAGGTGTCCGACGGCCATTTTGTCCAATTCTTCGCTCCGTCCAACCTCTCGCCGCTTCCCAAAAACATTGTGTTCGTCATCGACGTCAGCGGCTCCATGTGGGGGGTCAAGATGAAGCAAGTGGGTTTGACCCTTCCGACCAGGAAAAAAACAAAACACTGCCACCATGTGGTCACTCTACAGAATGCATTCAATTCCAAACTCCTCCTCCCCCAGACGGTGGAGGCCATGCAGGCGATCTTGGACGACCTGACGATGGACGACCACTTCAGCATCGTCGACTTCAACCACAACGTGCGCTGCTGGAGCGAGGAGCTGGTCCACGGCTCGTCCATCCAGGTCGCCGACGCCAAGGCGTACATCAAGAACATCAAACCCAACGGCGGTGAGCGAGGCATCACGGGAGAACGCAAAAGCAGAAGTTTTTTTTGGTTTGGCGCCGATATTTCTCTGAACCCTTTGACCCCCATGCAGGCACCAACATCAACGAGGCGCTGATGAGAGCGGTCCAGATATTGGTGAGGGCGTCCAATCAGAGGGTGATCGACCCTCGCTCCGTCTCCATGATCATCCTGGTGTCCGACGGAGACCCCACCGTGGGTAAGACTGGCCGGGCGCTTTTTAAAAAGATCGTGCGACTCATCCGTCCGTAAAAAAAAGGTTTTTACCGAGTGGTCTTTTCTGCAGGGGAGATCAAGCTCAGCGCCATCCAGAAGAACGTGAAGCGGGTGATGAGGCAGGAGTTCTCCCTCTTCTCGCTGGGCATCGGCTTCGACGTGGACTACGACTTCCTGGAGCGCATCGCCATGGAGAACAGGGGCATGGCGCAGAGGATCTACGCCAACCACGACGCCGCCGAGCAGCTGCGGGTACGACGGCGCCACGGGGGACAGCGGCAGCCTTTTCCTCTTCAGTTTTTATATCAATTCGGAATATAAAAAATATATTAAAAAAAGAGTGAATTTTAAGTATTCAGGTTTGAATTTCCATGGATTTTTTGGAGTTTCTTTTTTGTCCGATGTACAGTAGGAACTTTACCACAGATCTGGATTTACTTGGCATCGCCTCCTCTTCCCTCCTCTTCCCCCTGCAGATGTTCTACAGCCAGGTGTCGTCCCCGCTGCTGAGGACCATCAGCATCCAGTTCCCCGAGGACTCGGTGTCCGACGTCACCCGCAACCAGTTCGACAAGTACTTCAGCGGCTCGGAGCTGGTGGTGGCCGGGAAGGTGCTGCCGTCCGAAAGCGGCACGCTGACCAGCTTCACCACTGCGTCCGCTGTGAGTATATATCACACACTACCAACACACCTAGACCTGGTGCGACCGGCGTCGTCTCATCCCGTCTCATCCCGTCTCATCCCGTCTCATCCCGCAGGCCCGTCTGGACATCACCCTGGAGACGGAGGCCGACATCGCAGAGCTGGACATGGAGTTGGCCAAGCAGCAGCACTCGTTCACGGGCTTCGCCCGGCAGCTGTGGGCCTACATCACCGTCAAGCAGCTGATCGCTGACAGGTGACATGAGTGACGAGTTATTACATATCTAAGTACAAGAAGCACGTGGAGACACGGCGGGGTCGATGAGAAGCCGATGAATTTGTGGCGTTGTCAGTATTCAGCGGTTGGACTGTGTGGCTCCCCTGCAGGTCCCTGGCCCCGACCGCCGCCAAGAAGAGGAAGATCACGCAGCAGATCATGTCGCTGGCCGTGGAGCATCAGTTCGTCACGCCGCTCACCGCGCTGCTGGTGGAGAGCGAGGACGCCAAGGAGAGGCTGCTGGCCGACTCCCCGAGGGACCCCAAGCACGGCTGCTGCTCAGGTGCCCGACCAAAACGCCGGTGTGATAATGTCACACGCAGAAAAGTTTCACAAAACCAAAAGAGGGCAACAAAGCTTAACAGACAAATCACAATGTGCTCTGTTGTTCTATCTATCCCACACGCGTGCGCAGGAATTGGAGGCGGCTCACCGCCCAATGGTCACACTCCGGTGCCGGTCGTCTACCAGCCACCGCCCTGGGTCCAGATGACCACCCCGGCCCCCCCGAGTCAGGTGGAGAAGGGCCCAGAGGAGTGGACCCTGCCTCCTACGGTCAACTTAGGTAACACACACACAACGAACACACACACAGATTATCACACACTCCTGCCGAAAAAATCTCCGTGACGAGCTCCGTGTTTTTCTCGCCCCCAGTGGACAACGACCCTCACTTCATCGTCCACCTGCCCGGCAGCAACACGGACGTCTGCTTCAACATCGACTCCAAACCCGGTCACATCCTCAACCTGGTGTCGGACACCGGAGCAGGTACGGAGACGGGGGCTCCGATAAAAGTTCACGAGAATCAGATTTATTTAAAAAAAACAAATGTTTGTCAACACAGGTCCTGTGATGCTGGAATTTGGAGGGAAACCTGCATGGTTACTATGACTTGTCGTCGGGGTTGGGTAGTAACTGATTACATGTAATCTGGATTACGTAATCACATTACAAAAAAATAAGTACATTTTAGACCAGATTACATTTGAAAAAAATGTTTAATTAGGTTATAGTGACATTGTCATGGTCTCAATACATTTAGACGTCCTTAAAATATGTCAATTTAAAAATCACAATTAAAATTATATATATATATAACATTACTCAACAATATATTACTGTGTACATTATGTTTTATTTTATTCTTCTAAGATTTATAGATAATGATAATGATTTTGTTTGTTTTGTAGATGTTGAATATGTGCTAAATGCATTTTATTTGGCTTTAAAAATGTTTTTTTATATTTAAAACAAGTTTTATAGATTTATTCGTGGAACTCAAAAATTTTGCGGTTGCGTCCATTTTTTCCGGGTATAAGGTGCAAATATTATCAATGTTTGATTTTGAAGTGTTCAAAAAAAGTATTCAGATTAGATTTACATCATTTTTGTAATGCCACGCAATCTGTAATCTGACCCGACCCTGCTCGTCACGACAGATGTATAAATAATGTGTCACTCTCGCTGCAACTTCACAGTTTGTACATATACTTTCTCTTTTCACTTGTTACCCATAAACGCTCTATAAGGTGTGTTTTGTTTTTCCCGGCTCCTCCCGCCCTCGTCCCGTTGCAGGCGTGGTGGTGAACGGTCAGTTAATCCGCTCCAAGCAGGTGCACAAAGGCCACGTCAGAACCTACTTCGGCACCATCTCCGTCTACCACCAGCCCGACGGCGTCAGCGTGACGGTGGGCACCGACGGCATCGCCGTGGCCGACGGCAGGAGCAACCACAACTTCACCTGGGGGGCCACGGCCGAGATCTCACAGGACGGGTAACGACGACGACCGTCGCGCCTTGGGTCTGACCTCGCTGTGTCATCATTTCATTTTCATTATCACCTGGCGTTGCCTGTGTCTCTTGCCTTCCTCAGGGTGAGGATTTCCATCGTGAAGGACGCTCACGTCACCGTCACGCTGAACGACAGCGTGCGGGTGATGGTGCTGCTGCACCGCGTGTGGAAGAAGAATCCCGCCAACGTCGACTTCCTCGGCCTCTACATTCCCAACGACAACCGGTACTCGCCTCTGGTGCACGGCCTCATAGGTACGATTCTCTAAAATGTGATGTGACTGTACAAGATCAGCAAGTCAGAGCACGAAGTTTTAAACAGTGGGGAAAATACGGACTGAGTCATGCAGAGGCATTTGGAGAATGATGCTGAAGCCTGATATGAGCAAATGTCAAATAACAGAACTGCAAACAAAACACAAGTTCAGAACTAATTGTATAATAATAAAAAAATATTCCAGTAGGAATTGAATAGTAAAACTAGAAGTCTAACGTTTTCATAATATTTAAATTATGCATATTGAACAAATACAGACCCTATAATTAAACTTCACGAAAGAGTTATTTGCAGGTTACAGTGAATTTACTATTCAGAGTCCTGCAAACTTTTGGGAATATTTTATGAGCAAAAATAAAGTTATTCTTTAAAATTAAGACAAGGAAATTATGATTGAAGAGAGTTGATAACCCTAACCCTAATGACGGGATGTTTTTACCTCGTGCGACGTCACAGGGCAGTTTTCCCGAGAGCCTGACGTGAGCGTGTACGACGTCCGCGAAGGCGTCGACCCCCTGAAGAAGGAGGCGACCATGGAGGTGAAGGGCAACAGGCTGCTCGTCACCAGGTACAGTGACTCGCCAGACTTCTGAACACACACACCGATCTTATTACATGAACTCTGATGTGTGTGTGTGTGTGTGTGTGTGTAGGGGCTGGCAGAAGGACTACCGGCGCGACAAGAAGCGCGGCTCCAACGTTTACTGCTGGTTCGTTCACAACAGCGGGAAGGGCTTCATCGACGGCCACTACACCGACTACATCGTCCCAGACCTCAACAGCTTCCTTCAGACGCTCTGAGCAGACAGCGAGATGCGTTCAAGAACCCTGTGCAAAAACAAAAAAATATTCCCCACTGCTTTCACATTTGTGACTACTTTTAATTTTTTTTTGTCTTTTTGCCTCAAGATTAATTTAAACTACAGACCTTTCTTCACAGATTAAGAATCATCAGACCAGACGTCACTTTACGTTGAATTTATTTGGACAAAATTTACATCTGTGATGTTAAGAACAACTTGAATATTAATCCAGAATAAAAAAACAAAACAAATTAAACTCATTGCTTTTGATTTTTTTCTGTGACATCTCACTGGAAATGCAATGTGGGTTTAGGCCTGTCACGATAATCGGCACAAAACGTGAACACAAACTCAATTATATATCCTCAATATTTCTCTGAGCAGCGAACCAATCGTGTGTGAGAAGACGAGCGGTGTCTCACAATCACATGATTCAGTAGCAAAACGTGATCTTAAAAATGACGATAATATCGCGATTATTTCTTGAAAAATATATTGTCCAACAAAAAAAAGTTATCGTGACAGGCCTTAAAAGTTGGATGCGTCTATGTACAGGGGGGGGGGAGTCATGGGGGAAGTAACTCTGACACAGTAGAGTCCCTCGGCCCACCGGCTGCTGCCGCCTCCGCCGGGTTCAGGCCAGTTTGGAGAAATCCTCGTATGCGACCTCCACTTGTTTCCCTTTCTGAGAACCCTGAGGAAAGAGGAGGCACAGAGCTTTAGTGACGGCCGAACACAGAAACTGGACACGACAAAATAAAAATTAAAATGCTACAGAGTGAAAACTATGAAACAAAATTAAAATTAAAATGCAACAGAGTGAAAACTATGAAACAACAGATGTACAGTACAGTGGATGATATTCTGTGGAAATACTCACCGAGTCGAGAAGGAGCGTGGCGCAGAACTTCTTTTCGTCGATCCCCTCGAGCACAGCCTCGGTGTCCCTGAACGCACCGTTCAGGATCAGAACCCGTTTACCTGCAGACGGTTCGAAGACGGGACGACAACAACAACGACACGTTGATGAGTTTTATCAACACTATATTTGAGGTAATCTGTTGAAACGTTAAAAAATAAATAAACATGGGTCACCTGGTGCAGGTATCACCGTCTCCACGTGATTCTGGTCCAGTTTCAGTTTGTCGCCGGAGTCGACCAACTTCACCACCGCGGCATATTTGTCTCGCACTTCCTGCAGCGAAAAAAAAGGAGTAGTATAGTGAGAAGTAATTTATTACAAGAGCTCAATATATTGATTCGATTTCTGGGTCGTTACACAAATCAACAAGTGGTCAGTGCATGGTGTCCCATAAAAAAACCTTGCATCGTTACCATGATGACAGCCTTCTTCTTGTGGTACTTCTCTCCCAGTCTCTTGGTGACGACCTTGACCACGATGTTGGTCTGCAGCCAGTTATCCGTTCGGACCGACGGCTTCTTCTTCTTCTTCTCTTCCATCTGGAATTTAAAAAAATCTCTAATCAGAACCATCAATAACCAACAGTCACAGTAGACAAAACAAAAAAAGTCTTCTTTACCTCCATGATCTCTTCCAGAGCGGATTTCTTCTTCTTCCTTTCCTCTCTGGAGTCTGAGGTGGCGTCTTTCCTCTTGGTCGATGACGACGCTGCCGTTTTCAGAGCACTGGCGCTGAAGGCAGTGCTGCAGGGACGCAACAAAATATTTCACTTATATTCACTTGTGCAGAATAATTAACATATTGATATTCATAATTCACTTCTGTACCTTGATTTGGAAGGACCAGCTACAGAGGAAGAGGCTCCCAGGTTGAACGCAACTGAAGAAGAAAACACGAGTGAGGGGTGAGTGGAAAGAAATATAATATTTTAAATTGAATTTTGATAACAACATCATTCACATTTGACTTTTAAAGTTTAGAAACATCTGAGGTCGATTTCATAAAAGTATTTCTTTCCAGAATCCTGATAATCTAGCTCTGTATTTGGCTACCTGAACAAAATAAGGACGAAACTTAATCTTTAACCAAAAATGATATCTTAACAGTTCATAAACATCACGTTTCAAGGGATTAAATGAAATAAATCCAAACCTTTCTCTTCTTCACTCTCACGTTTCAGCTCCGTAAAAACCGGAGTTTCCTACAGAATCAAACACAGCAAAAAGAAGAATATTTAAAATTTTAAAAAGATCAAGTCTTGGTTTAATGTGAATGAATCGTGTATGAGGTCTCGACCCCCCCACTGCTGGTTTCCCTCACCTCCGTGTCCTTGCAGTCGCGGCCCCTGCGGACCTGCTCCTCGATGAACTTGGCGCTCCGCTCTTCGTCGTCCAGCTCCTGCTTCTTCTTCCTCGCCTGCTCCTCCTGCCGGCGGATGGTCTCCGGGTCGCGGTCGACGTACTGCACGTACCAGCCTTTGGGGGTCTCGTCAACTTTACACAGGCCTGGGGGAAGAAACGGACTATAAAATATACATCATCATATCAATCAACTGTAGTTTGTGTCCTGGTTGTTAAGAGAGGGATGTCACCAGTTTACCTTCTCTGCCCAGCCACTTAGTGAAGTCGGTGAGCGTCTCCCACTGTGTGGAGTTCATGTGCACGTGCTCCCGGTGACTGATGTACTCATTGTACACGATGTTGTTGTGCACTCGCTTGGTCCCTGCGGGTGGAGAAGGAGGAGAAACCGCTCAGTGTCTGACTCTCTGCTGCTGCTGCTTTGTCACTTCTTCATGGCACAAACATCTGGATGAACTGTGTGAACATCTGTGTGGCTGTGGACATCTGGGTGGACTGTGTGAACATCTGGATGAACTGTGTTGTGAACGTCTGGATGAACTGTGTGAACATCTGCATGAACTGTGTGAACATCTGCATGAACTGTGTGATGGATGAACTGTGGGAACATCTGTGTGACTGTGGACATCTGGGTGGACTCTGTGAACATCTGGATGAGCTGTGTGAACATCTGGATGAACTATGTGAACATCTGCATGAACTGTGTGAACATCTGCATGAACTGTGTGATGGATGAACTGTGTGATGGATGAACTGTGGGAACATCTGTGTGACTGTGGACATCTGGGTGGACTGTGTGAACATCTGCATGAGCTGTGTGAACATCTGGATGAGCTGTGTCTCTGTGGACTCACCAAATCGTCTCCGGAGCAGCTCCAGGAAGTCGCTCTTGAACTCACTGTAAACAGATGGTGGTGGGGGGAGAAAACAAATATGGATGAATATGTTGTTTTCATTTTCATTAAAAGTGCCGCTGATGTTCAAACGGCGAGATGACTCACTCTGAGAAGTAATCCATGAACTTGTTTGGATCCTCTGAGGCCAGCAGCAGCTGCCGCTGGTGCGACTCGGACATGCAGTGACATTTAAAGCCGTTCTGTGAGCGAACACACGAACATAAAAACTCAAGTTTGAAACGATAATCATAAACAACAACAACAACAACAACACGTTCTACAAACTAGCATCTCACCTCGTCTCTGCATTGTTTCTGACACATCTGACAGTACCACCTCAACTTCTGGAGACCTTTGGATTTTATCCGGTTGGCTATCGCCTTCGGGGACAGGAAATCTGCTTTCCCCATCCCGACGAGCGACAACACACATACAACGACCGAAAACCCGTTGAAAAGTTCTTCTAAACTGGAACAATTCGGGCTCGAATCTCTGCTAAAAGCACGACGAACCGTTGTGCCGCCGACAACAACACGTTTCCGGTTGCTGTAATCTCAAAGTCTCGCGATAACACGTGCTGCGTTCAATGGCCCCTCGTAAGCTTCGTATTTTACCGAACCACGGAAATATGAATAAAGTACACATGAACAAACAGCTTTGTGATTTATTGCGATACTAAAATGTTTTTATTAAATTATTTTATAATGTAAGGAGATTTTTTTATTGCACTATGTTAAATAAAATTTGCAGAATTGAATGCACCATTTAAAAAAAAAGATAAATACACATGCCAAAATGACAAAAATGTGTCATTCATTTCTGGAAAAAATAATATTCCAAGTATGCTCTTCTCCTGTATTCCCAAAATGCCAACAAGGGAAGTCAATATATATAATATAATTTAAAAAAGGTAAATAAAACTTTATTTATGAGATACGTCACGTCCGGTCGCCATTTTTTATTTTCAACCGACGAGTCGCAGCTTTGGAAACAAACAAATTAAAAGTTTTCCTTAATTAGTGAAGCAGGAGAAAAGGTTTTGATGCAGATGAACAGAAGAGTCACCGAAGAGTCTTGACAAATCTTCGAAACGGGTAAGTGTCACCAACGGGGTTTATTTTTCAAAGTTCAGCTTGTAATTGTCTTTACAAAACATAAAAATCAAAACAGGAACTAGCTTGACTTCGGCACTTAATTGCACACGGACGGAATAATTTCATAGAGTAGTTATAAGTGTCCAAGAGGGTAAGAGAATTTCCATCACGAAAGTATTCAGATACATTAATTGTAAATAGATAGGTATTGTGAAAAACTAAATGTTTTGAATACAATTTTTTTCTGAAGTGGAAAAAAAACTTATATTATATTATACTTATATTATACCTATACTTATATTTTTTAATATGCCTATTATATTGGTAACAGGCTTATTAATAAAACAAGGGTGACAATTTACTAAAATACTTTTTTGTTTTTGAAGCGTTATTGTTACGTTCATGTGCGTTTGATCCGTTTTTCCAACGACATTTCCGCCGGCACGTGAAGGCAACATTCCGTCCATTTTGACTTTATTTTGCGCCTGCGCAGTCCTGCGTGTCTGACCTTCATACAGGAGGAACCATGTTCGCCAGGAGCAGCGCGTTGGTGTTCGCCCCACAATGGTAAAGTCTTTAACTCTTCATCACTTCCACACAAGTGTTCAACCTGTATCTCATCTGTGTGTCGCTTCATTGACACGTTGTGGTTTGGAACGAGAGCGTAACGCTTTAGTCTTGTCAACTCAAGGACGCGCTAACGTAGGCCGCAGGCCCGCCGCTTAATAAATGAATGGACAAGTTCAACCGGCTAGCGGCTAATGCTAACTCAGCTGACAGTGTATACGAGTGTATACGGAGGAGAGATAACAATTACACCTGTGCACTTCTTCAATCTAATGCTTTACAAACTCTCACATAAGGCGCAGCTGCAGTCTTAGCCTAGCTTAGCTGTCATAGCCCCTGCTAACAGAGCTAACTCAAGCTAGCTAGCTAACCTGTAGACTTCATATTCAATGATGCAGAGCAGCCTGTGATAACGTGGCGTTTACCAGAAGCTACTGTCAGTGCATTATTATTATGATGATGATGATGATAATGATGATACGTGTCGATGATGCTTGCAGCTGAAGTTGACATGACTGCTTTGTGTTCACAGTGGGCAGGTCAGGAACATGGCTACCTTGAAGGACAGTAAGTACTCATGCACACGAATACACTTTGTGACAGAAGACGACAACACATGAGACTAAACCATGAATGTAAAGTTTTGCAGGTTTTCATATGGATCCTTGTGTTTGCATAGTAAACATAAGCTGCCAACTCATGCTCAAAGGAAAATACAGAAAAAAAGTTTTCAAGTGCATCAGCCAGCAGTAATAGTTTTTTTTTTTTAATGATTGAAGAATTTATTGTTTCAAATATGTTTCACCTTATTTCATGACTTGGTTGTATGATAAATTCACTGATTTCTAAGAGAGGGGAAAAAATGTTCGCGTTGAACCATCAGTTATAGTTTTTTTTCACAATTTTAAAAACGAGAAAAAAGAAAGAGAAAAAATATTATATATACTATCATGTTATCTGTAAATAAAAATAAATCTCTGTTCCCCTCCAGTCACCATTCGGCTGAAGTCCATCAAGAACATTCAGAAAATCACCAAGTCCATGAAGATGGTGGCCGCCGCCAAGTACGCTCGTGCTGAGAAGCAGCTGAAGCCGGCCCGAGTGTATGGCTCTGGCGCTCTGGGTACGTACCTCCGCGTTGACTTTTTAAAAAGTTGTCATGACAGTTTTATTTTTTAAGATGCTAAACTTAAGATTCCTCCGTTCCCCTCTCCAGCTCTGTACGAGAAGGCCGACATCAAGGCGCCGGAGGACAAGGCCGCCAAGCATCTGCTCATCGGCGTGACCTCCGACCGTGGCCTCTGCGGCGCCGTCCACTCCGGCGTGGCCAAGGCCATCAAGAGCGATATCGCCCTCATGACCAAGGCCGGCAAGGAGGTGATGGTGATCAACGTGGGCGACAAGCTGAGGGGCATCCTGCACAGGTACCAACCCCTGGATGAAACGCTATTTAGAACTGTTGGCGTAAAGTGTCGCGGTTGTTGACGTCCCACTGTCCCTCATCAGAACCCACGGACAGCACATCCTCATGAACTTCAAGGAGATCGGTCGCAAGCCCCCGACCTTCGGTGACGCCTCCATCATCGCCAGCGAGATGATCAACTGTGGATACGAGTACGACCAGGGCTCCGTCATCTACAACAGATTCAGGTACTTAGATTCTCTGCATTTGACCCTTTTTTCTTTGAAGGGGAAGCACTGAGTGTGAAAAGAATGAATATTTTTTTAACAAACAATGTTTTTTAATGCATGATTAAAAAGCTGCCAGCGTGGAATCCAAATAAAAGTATTTTATTTCATTTTACTTCGTTTTAATTATTTTAAGTTATATTGTGCTTTGCTGGTATAATGTCTGCTGGAATGTAAAACTTTTTTTTCTGTTATATAAATATTTGTACTTTTGGAATGTTTTTTTTCCCTTGCAAATCAAGACAAAAAAGTAAAAAGCACATTGGGGCTATTAAGTTTATACAATGATGGAAAAATTGACAAAATAAATGAAAAACAAAAAAAAGGGTTTAATTATTTTAAAAATAACAATTTTTATTTGGATGCATCCTTAGTTTCCTTATTTGGATCTGTTTATCTGAGAGTTGGACTTATCAGAACTTCTTGTCCTCAAAGAAACCTCCCCTCTCCTCTGCCGCAGGTCTGTCATCTCATACAAGGCCGAACGTAAGCCTGTGTTCTCCAACGACACAATCACTAACTCAGGTAGATCACAATGTTGTTATCACCTTAACACGCAGCCTCGTTTATATATCAGTCAGAGAGATGATAAATGTTATGTTTCTGTCCCCCGACAGAGAACATGAACATCTACGACGACATCGACGCCGACGTGCTGAGGAACTACCAGGAGTTTGCTCTGGTCAACATCATCTACTTGGCCTTGAAGGAGTCGTCCACCAGCGAGCAGAGCGCCAGGATGACGGCCATGGACAGCGCCAGCAAGAACGCCTGTAAGACTCTGACACTTCCTGTCGGAAATACATTTCACGTTCAGGATGGGGATGTTGTAGGAATCTGGAATCACTTTTTTCTGTGACAACAGTTTGGAGCAGAAGTGTTGAAACTGTACTTTTTGTTTGTCCTGTGACACAACTCTTTTTACTCAATGCTCAGGATTAGTTGACTTGCAGGAAAAATATAATTGTCAAGTTTTGGCCGTCGATTTTAATATTTTAAGTTCTTTTAAAAAAAAAAAACTTAATTATCTTGCTTCAGCTTCCAAGATGTAGATAATTTTTTTTCAGTTTTATACGTTTGCCTGTGGGGATTTCCCATAGGCCAAAATTATGTCTTCAGTTAAAAAAACAAAATATTTTCAGATTAAAATTAGATAAATTGTGGGAAAACAAACTCCCACATTAAGGAGTTAAATCAGTTTTGATAATTGGAAGTTAACAACATAAGGCAAATTAGAATTTTGGTCTACTGTCACTTTATAATCTCATAACTGTCACATCCCATGATTTAGTTTTGAAACGTGCGCTCCCACGTGTGCTTTTCATTCATACACTCCCTGTAATAAAATGTTTCCCGTTTGATGATTGACGGGTTTTCCCTCCTCCCTCCCCTTCGCAGCCGAGATGATTGACAAGCTGACCCTCACCTTCAACCGCACCCGACAGGCCGTCATCACCAAGGAGCTCATTGAGATCATCTCTGGAGCCGCCGCTCTGTAAGTCGTCGTCCTCCTCCTCCTCTTCATCCTCCTCCTTCATTATGTTCCTCCGTCACTGTGAAAAAAAATTCTCACCTCTGAGACCTCTTCTTTCTTATCCCCTCTCAACCATGCATGTCTTTTTTTTTTTTTTTTACATTTCTGAACGCCATCACTTTATCTCCTGACTAATTCTTCCTCTTTGACCTAATCCCTCTTCTTCACCCTCTGCCGTAATCAGGAACTGAGGAGGTAACGTTAGAGACGCTGATGTTAGGATCCCTCGTGGAACATAGTTTACATTTAGAAGATTGTCCCGCAAATTCTTTGTTATTTCTAGACTACATTCCCCTTTTAGATTCCAGGACTGTCATTCTTTACTTTCACTGTCCTCACCTTTCTTATTTGTCTTTTCTTTACAGATAAACGGACGAGGTCATTGTTTCCGTAGACTACAGCTCTTCAAAGTTACCTGGGACGCGTCGTCGATGTCGTTGAGAGTCTAATGAACATTTGTGTTTCTATTTGTAAAATATATGGAGAAAATAAACCTCTTACACAGAAACCCTCCCTCTCTCCTCAAGTCCCTGTATCTTTCTCTCTCCTCTCAAATAAAACTTCACGAATGACACAAAGATAAATGTTGTTGCTTTACTCTCCAAAGGTGTCGCTTCACACACAACCGTTCAGAGGCTGTGGAGGAATGTGAGTTTCTTAAATAATTCTTCAGTATGGAAAATATACAGATGATGCAGAAAACGTCAGATGCACAACAATGACCCAAACCATCAAAAGTTAGTGTTTGATTCATCTTGTGATCTTTGAGGCTCTACATTGTGATTTTTTTATTGAGCTGAAAATATGAAATGCAATTTGTTTTGAGCCGTTGGTTACGTTCAGTCAAAGCAACCACACACTTAGTATTTACAGTTATATAAAGTTATATAGTCTCTTAAAACAACCTACAATGAGCCTGTGAAATAAGTCATAAGTGAGTAAAAATGGCTTCAACAATTAAATTGTATGACACAAATTTAAGACTACTATCTGCATAATGTTAACTTCTACATAAGAGTTATTTGTGGATTATTCTTACTTTTGCTTATGAACGAAGGACTTTTACGTGTAACTGAATAATTTTTAATTGTGGTGTTGCTTTTTTACTTAAGTAAAAGACACTGGATTCATCTTCCACTCACGTCTGACCTTTTTTCAAATCTCAAATTAATGCCAGAACATTGATTTTAAGTCCTAATTCAATTCAACAAGACAAAGAGAAATCGACTTTATTTACAAATGATTATAATTGTGACTTGAATATTTCTCGAATTGTTAAAGGTTTAGTCTCAGAATTCATATTTTGTAGCCAAAAGCTAACTATATTTTCCATATTAGATACTGCAGTGGAGTAAAACAGACCTGTTGTTTATGGGAGTCTACAGATTGTCTATCACACTGAGGCACACGTGGGAAAATTGGAGGCTGATCATGTGCTAATGAAAAAGTGCAGTTTGAAACTTGCAGACGGGGATTGATTTATTGATTGATTGATTTTCTGTGATTTAAACCTTCCATATTAAAATTCCTTATTTCTTCTTCTCTTTCTGCAGTTCAGCAAGTGTCCACCAGGCTGTGCTGTGTGATAAGAAATGTGGCTTCCCCTTCAACAACAACCTGCAAGTGAGTAAAAACCCCAAAGGAGCCAAAGAGTTTATCAAACAGCCCAACAACACGTGTGATAGATGATTAGTTTCTGATCAGTTGATTGATTACATTCAGATTCGATATCTGATCGGAGTTCAGCCTCTTCAAAGTGTTTGTAGTTTTGCGTTCAATATCATTTCTGTGTGCAAAAATGTGCTGCTTCTCTGTGTGTGTGTGTGTGTGCGTGTGCGCGCATACATGTCCTGCAGGCCTTGTTTGTCTATTGTGTTTGTGCTTGTTATTGTTTACTCCTGGGGGGAGTGGGGGAGCGATTGCATCTGAACACTGAAATTACAGCGATGCCAGACTCTGATAAACGCCGCAGCGATCCGGCATCGCCATGCATGTGGGTGAGGGGAGGCGGGACGGGGAATTCTCTATGATTCAGGGCTTCGAGAGTCGGAGTCTCTTTCTCTTCAATATTCATGTTGTGGAAAAGAAACTGGTGAAAAGAGGAAACGTGAACCAGGAAGTCCCAGTTTCTCAAGACCCTGTCATTTATATATCTTGGAAACAGCAGCTTGATAAACAACATAGGCCAAATTACATGTTAATTTAATCAAGTATTGTGTTTCATAATTTCTTCCATATAGTAGCTGAGGCCAGGTTCTTTTAAAGCCAATGCTTTTAGGTGTGAGGCTCTTCAGTGACCTTTAATCAAATAATTTCTTCAAAATTAGAAAACTTCTGAGTCAAGTCACATGTTTAAATCTCACAGGCCTCAAGTCATTTTTGTGCATGTTTTGTTTTATTGTATTTAATAGTCACATACACTACCAAAGGACATTTCTGTTGTATTACAGTAGTTATTAGTATGACAGCGTATATATATCTTCCCCTCAGACCGTGCAGCAGCGTCAAACCTCGGAACATTTTCTACCGGGCAGTGACGGAAAAAAATAGATGACAATATTTTATAATAACTTTATTGCATGATGTGTCACGACAACGAGACGCTGATTCTGAACCACGGTGGGTCATTTGTGCAAGAGGTTTATAGTTATGATTCGGATATTTTTTTTTTGTCTTTTTCTGTACCAGTCGCTCTTTTTACCACGTCCCCATGTTCCCAGATCTCTGCAATTATTTTTGAGTATAATTTAATGGTATCAGATTTGTATTAAATGTAATTAGAAAAAAGACAACGAAGCAGAGAAGGAGAGAGAGTTGTAAACATAAGGACATATGGAAGGAAAACAATAGTAATAACGTGATCACGCAAATAATTAGTGGCTTCAGCGAGTTTTATTCTCTCTCACAATTCTTATCTTTGCCTGATATTCCAGACGCTTTGTCTTGATTTGTGTCGACACAATTATTATTCCACATATTTTAACAATAAATTACAGGAACGACTAACAACAGAGTCATGTGTTGAGTGAAAGGCGGGAGAAGCTCCTTCGCTCTCGTGCAGATATTTAACCGCCCAGAACCAGCCGCCGGGTCAGAAGCCACTGACTAGACGACGAGTCGACACACACACACACACACACACACACACACACACACACACACACACACACACACACACACACACACACACACACGTCGTCCTTTGTTGTGATTGTGCGTAGTTACTATGATGAAAATGTGAAAGTGTGCGACTTTGTCAGTGTGAGGGGCGATTTGACAGTTGGCGCCGGAATGACAAGGCTTAAACATCTTCACGAGTGTGTGTGTGTGTATGCATAAGATTTCTACATTAAGGAACGTATAAAAGGTGTGTGTGTGAGTGAAGACATCTGAACATTGTGTTGGCGGGGGCCTCGCCTCGCCGCCCGCCCGCCACCGCTCTGTATTAGCTTCACCTCGTTATCGTTATCGCCCTCCTCCATTGTGGCGTGACGGGCGGAAAATGATTAGAGGAGCAGGCGACAATGGAGGCAAGAGATTTCTACCTTTACCCGGGGCAGCGCCGCTGTCAGGTACAGCAGCATTACACTCAAAAGAAAAGGGGGAAGAGGGGGGCGCCCCCGCACAAAAGGAGCGCTCCTCTCTTACTTTAAAACACTCATGTCTTCTTCTTCTTCTTCTTCTTCTGCAGCGGAGCAGAGTGAGTGTTCACGGGGAGCCAATTGACTTCCTCCGTCAGCTGATCACAGAGAGGAGGGGGATGAGAGACGTTCCACTCCTCCTCCTCCTTTCTTCTTCGTCTTCTTCTTTTTCTGACCTGAGGAGAAAGTGTGTGTGGGGGGGGGACAGGAAGCGAGGCCGTTTTCCCACGGCGACATGCGCGTGTGTGCGTGTGCGTGACACTGACTCTGATGTAGTAACGCCACGGCATAATCTCATTCAACAACCCCCCTCCTTCCCTCCCCCCCCTCTTATCTCCCCCCCTCCCCTTTACACAAAGATATCTGCTCTGTGGACTTTTCTGACTATTTATGTCGAACAAGGTCAGGATCGTTTAAACCGCTCTGCCTCTCTCAGGCCCTGCAGATGAGATAGCGCAGGAAAAGGAGGGGAGAAACGATCGATTCTCGCCGCCACGCAGATTTATTCTCCCTCCTCCCCTCTCTCATTTTCCCCGTGCTGTGGTTTTTTGCACCGAGCCGACAGAGAGGGTCACCACCACCGCCGTCGCCGCCACCACCGGGGCTCATCAGTCTCTTTAATAACCCCCCCCCCCCCGCCGTTTTAAAATACAGTACCAGCCCCTTAAACTGGCCACTTTTTCTCTCCCTTGGTCCAAATGAGAGCCCTCCTCCTCGTCGCATCAATCTGGGGGCGTGAACGGCGAGCGAGGCCTGTTGGAGGTGGAGGCAGAGTTAAGAGATTTAGACGGGGGAAGTGGCGGTTTGTATCATTCACAGGGGGCGTTTTACAAATGAAGTGGGGCACTTACTCAGGCTGAAGGCTTGATTGTGAAGTGGGCCGGCCGGGAGGCGGGACGCAATTTAAAGCTGCCTTCAAACCTTAAATTTTCTCAACGTTACCCAGAGGATCTGTGCGCAAATGTCCGAATCAGCTGAATGAGGCATTAAACAGACTTTTTACCCCGTCAGCTTCCGACTACAAAGTCCCTGGTCGTCTCTCCCGCTCTACCTGGGCACCGCCCTTCGTCTCAACCCACCCAGGTGTGAACCCGTCCCACACGGACATTCTCCGGATTGTGGGAAAGGGCAAAGAAATCCAGGGCCGATTCTCACGAATCATACGGCTCCCGCTGACGCCTGCAGCGCCCTCTGGTGGTCATGTGAAGTCGGGTTCGTCGGTGACTAGAGAGTCCCCCGACAACTTCTTGTTGACGATTAGTTACTCGTTATTTAACTTATTCTTTCAGCTCCAATAATTGTTTAATATGTTGCAGTGGAGAACCTTTGTCTCCCCCTTCTGGCAGTATGAGCAATTACACATTTCAGCTGTCAATCAGACATCTCGTCACGTTTTTTATAGAATCAAATGACTAATTAGGACCAATTATAACCGATTATAAACATGAACAGTCAATGTGATGAGAACTACCTGAAATGACAGAAAACATAAATTTATCGTCTACTTAGATTTTTTTTTTTAGTTCGGTCCACGTTCCATCTGCTAACATGGAGGGGGCTGGGTTCATGACCTATACTGCGGCCGACCACCAGGGGGCGATCCACAGGATTTGGCTTCTTTTATGAAGAAAACGTCTCATTAGATTCGGTTCACGTCAGTGTGTAGTGACGCAGCGTGTCGTCGGGCCTTGCCTCAGCGATTCCTCTGTTTGTGTGAATACTTACTTATGTGTTGTCTTCAGTGTGTGTGTGTGTGTGTGTGATCCCCTGCCACTCATGTCTTGGGTTACTGTGTCTCTGGCTGTATGATAGATGGCTCAGCCCAACCTCAGAGCCCCCAGTCTGAGCCGCCGGATAGCCTGTCACTGCCAGTTTCCGCCAACTGAATGTGTGTGTTTTAGGATGTCTATGATTCTGTGTGTGTGTGTGTGTGTGCGTGTGTGTGTGTGTGTGTGCGTGCGTGTGCGCATGTGCGTGTGTGTGTCTGGCCGGCCGGTTCCGACCCCCCACTGCAACAGGATAGGTGGGTAAGGATGGCCTGGCGGTGTGTGTCCGTATGAGTGTGTGCGTGTGCGTGTGCGTGCGTGTAGTGCGCGTGCAGGACAGTGAAACTGTTTGTGTATATTTCTTATCAGTTTACCTACATATTAATTGTTTGATTAATCATTTCTAGGAAAGTTCATCCTTGTTTTCGATTGCATCGATAAACTTATTGATGACTTTTTCCTGATCAATAGATTAACACAATAGTCTGCAAAAATATCACAAGATGGTGCAAAATGTCAGTCAAGCTTTGTCACATTTTAATATTATTTTTTTTCATCCGACAAACCGTCCAAAATCTAAAAATCTTCAACTGATTATTAAAAAAACGTTTAACAAAAATGATAAAACCTCATGTTTTAGATTCTAAAAGAAAAAAAGAGGAATTTTTCATCCTTCCTGTCCATCTTGATCCTCTCTCAAAAGTCCATCTCCTCTCGCCTCATCTGATTAATCGGACTATTAGTCTCATTATTAATATTTAAATCATCAGATTAAAGGCTCTACATCGGCCACTAAATGGACCGTGAAGACATTTTCTTTCGAAGGTCGAGAGTGAACTTTTAAAAGCACACGTGGGCGAGAAAAACTCTAGGAAGTGCCTCGTCATGAAAAAAGCTCATGCGAGTCGATCGAAAGCTCCAGAAACCGGCGACGACCTGGATCCTCGTAGCGTTTTCGTAACGATTGGGTTTAGAAAAAAAAGAATGTTCACATTTGATAAACTTATCTCCTGGTCTCAGTTCGTCTCCTTTTCCCATCTAATATTTCCATTTCTTTTTTTCTTCTTTTTTTTTTTAACTTCTCCCAGCTCCTCTGCCTCCTGCTTCTTTTTTACTCCTCAACGTCTCTATGCAATTTTTTCCCCCTTAAAATGGATTTTGCAGATTTCACCGCCGATAGCAGACAAACGAACGGCACCTAGAGGAGAAGGAAAAATAAGTAGTCAGCCCCCCCCCCCCTCCTCTCTTCCTCCTCCTCCTCCTCTTCCCTGTTCTCCAGAGCTGCCAGCAGACAGTGTGTTGCTCAGTTGTAGTGGAGATTATAGCCGGGGAATGACAAGCACGCCGTCTGATACCATATCCGCTCTGAATTACAGATCAGCCCTTTTTAAATGATATTTTAAATACTTGCCGCGGGCTGCGAGTTTTCACAGGGTCTTATTTCATTGTTATTATACTAGTAGCATATTTTTTTCTTTTTCTGTGTGTGTGTGAGAAAAATCTGCGTTGGCGCTTATTTAAATGAGGCAGGGAGAGAGGAGGGTGGAAGCCCATACACACACACACACACACTCCAGTGTGTTATTTTACTATGCCACTTTGGAAAATCCCTCAGTACAACACCCCCCCCCCCCCAGTTCTCTCCCTTATACTCCTCACAAACACCCACCAACCCTTTTTAGCTCTGTGAAAAGGACAAAAGAGAAAGGACAAATTGTAATTAGTTTGATTTGCGCCTGTGTGTGTGTGGTTGGTGCAGCCCATTAAGGGTTAGATTCCCAAACAGAAAGACGACTGTGGCTTTGATTTCCTCTCTCATGTGTGTGCGTGTGTGTGTGTGTGTGTGTTTGCGGGAAAAAAACGGGACTTGAATCCTTTCGCCGCCGCTCATTTTGATCATTGAATGTGTCCCTTTGTTTTTCTTAGTTTCTTTTTTCTGCTTCTCGCGGGGAGACGGGCAGGTCAGGGTGTGGACGAGGTGGTGGTGCAGTACTCGCCGCGGCGTGCTGGGTGGCGCTGTTGCCCCAGCGATTTGCCCCCGCGCCTCCGGATGAAAAGGTCCCTGGGTTTTTTCAGTGGAAAAGGCTCTGAGCTCTTTGTGCTTTGGCGTTTCATGATGGGATTCTCTGGAGAGCAGAGGATGGAGAACGACACTCCTTCCCCCTCTAACCCTCTCTCTCTCTCTCTCTCTCTCTCTCTCCCTCCCTCCCTCGCTCTCTGCTGGAATACACCCAACCTTGACATATTGAGAATGAAAAAACGACGGTTCCACATTCCGTGCTCGCTTGTTGACGTCGGTAACGCTCTTTTCATGTGTGTTTTGATCGCTGAAAATGAACCATATGAGAGCGTCTGGAGAGAGAAATTGCGCATGTGTACACCGGGACACGTGTGTGTGTGTGTGTGTGTGTGTGTGTGTGTGTGTGTGTGTGTGTGTGTGTGTGTGTGTGTGTGTGTGTGTGTGTGTGTGTGTGTGTGTGTGTGTGTGTGTGTGTGTGTGTGTGTGTGTGTGTGTGTGTGTGTGTGTGTGTGAGTGTCTTTAGGTTCACATAACTCAATATTTTAAGACAGAAAATCATTTTGCCTTTGCTCCCACGCGTTACATTCACATGCGTGTACAAACACACACACACACACACACACACACACACACACACACTCTCTCTTTCGGCAGTAATTGTGCTCCATGTTTGTTTGTGGCGTCGTAGACAGAGAGAAGTATGTAAAATAGACCCAGGGGAGGGAAAATAAAGCCAGTGGGTCTAAACTAACATATTTAACCCTCGTCTCGCCCTCCGTCACCGTGCCAACGGGCGTCTCACCCCCTGTACCACCCTCCCAACCCTCCGTCTCACCCCTCTGTCTGTTTCTGTCTCACCCTCCAGACTGTCTGCCCCCCCCTCCCCACAACCTAACCTGACTACAATTATTTATCCAACGTTTTGTTTTACGTTAGCGCTTTGATTGGTGTGTTTTTGAATATTGAATGTGATCCTGATTGGTTCAATAAATCCAGGCTGCAACTGTAACATTTGATCTCCGTGAGCTGCAGTTGTCACAGCAACAGTTGAGACAATGGCGGAGAGTCGGCGGCCAACACTTCACTTTAAATAAACATTTATATGTATATCAACATTTTATAAATGCTTTCAAGCTGTATAACTTGGCTTATATGGACATTTCAACATTTTTATTAATGTAAAAATATTTGTCATCGTCAATTATCCGTTTACACATGAGCCTCCACTTAGGTTTTATGTTGACTAACAGTTACATTAAAAAACATATCTGCTTAAAACTCCATTATTAAACTTATCAAATGAAAATATAGGAGTCAGAAACTCTGTGCAACCAAACTAGGATTGTTTTACTGATGACAATATCAACAGTGGTAATAGAAATATGTTGTTGGTGTTAATTCTAATGATTATACAAACAGTTGTTCCACTAATGGTATTAGTGGCACCGGAGCAATTATTAACCCTAATAGCAGTTGTAATACTAATGCCACAATAAGAGAAGTACTTAGTTGATAAATTCTTATTCTAATGTTAACATTAACTAAATTATTATTATTATTATTATTATTAATTTCAGTAGACACATTGAATTCAGGTTCCATTCTTCAGCAGTGTAGTTTTTACTTCTACGACAAAATGAATCTGTCACATTTTATCTCTCAAACAACATCATAACATAAATGTTTATTTAAACTGTGTGTGTGTGTGTGTGTGTGTGTGTGTGTGTGTGTGTGTGTGTGTGTGTGTGTGTGTGTGTGTGTGTGTGTGTGTGTGTGTGTGTGTGTGTGTGTGTGTGTGTGTGTGTGTGTGTGTGTGTGAGAAAATGCAGTGAGTAAGTACACAGACATGAGTAAGTACACAGGACCGGCAGAGTCCTGCTCTAATGATGCTCACTTCCCCCTTTTATACAGTATATGTGTGTGTGTGTTTGTTTATTTGTAAGTCTGTGTGTGTGTGTGTGTGTATGTTTAGTGTGTTTTCTCCTCAGTGTTTATGCCTTAATTGAAGCCGTGGCCCCTTCGTAACCTTATGAGCGCCATTAGACATGTATTTACAGTATTGTACTGTGTATTTTCTGTGTTTGTGTGTGTGCGTGTGCGTGTGAGAGAGAGACATGAAACATTCACAGCCACTTACGCAGGATCAAGTTAACGCCTCATTTGGCGACTGGGTTTTGGTTTTGAGGTGCGTGTCATTGTTATGGATCAAGTTTGTGCAACTCAATTTTTTTCCCAAGGTTGTAGTTTGTATGTGTGGAAATTGCTAATTTTACTAAAAGCGAAGAGTATTTGTAAACTTCAAACTTCAACTTCACGAAGTTTCATTAATAATTTATTAGTTTATCAAGGCCAAAACACAAAAAATTGTAAAATTTTGACCGCAGAGTGGAGGCCAGGCAAGATAAAAATGGGGTCTACAGGGCCATTCTGCATGGGTTTTCACAAAGACTGGGGTCCACTGATCTTTTTTTTCCCCGCAGGGGTTGGTGTCGACGTGCTGAACCACCTCTCGTCTCTCCTCGAGGGAAACGTGACGTCATGAAGGTTTTGTGTTTTGGTCGAAATTACACATTTAAAATTACATTTGGCAAAATGTTATGTTAAAGGTGAGCGACACATTTCACATCTACTGGAAAAACATACCGGTGTAAATTTCCCGGACACCAGAATCCTTAGTATTTAGACCTAACTATACTAAATACTATCTAGTACTTATACACACTCTCACCTCGAGGAGATTTTTTCTCGTTTGGTAAATATTCAAAGCCCGTAGCTGTCGGCCGGTTCCCACACTCGCTCGCTCACCTGTTCCCAGCGCGTCGGGTCCAAATGAAACCGAGATATTCATGGCTCCTCTCCGAGAGCATAAAGAGCCGGACCTCCTGCCCCAGCCATTCAATTATCCCCCCCCCTGTGTGTGTGTGTGTGTGTGTGTGTGTGTGTGTGTGTGTGTGTGTGTGTGTGTGTGTGTGTGTGTGTGTGTGTGTGTGTGTGTGTGTGTGTGTGTGTGTGTGTGTGTGTGTGTGTGTGTGTGTGTGTGTGTGTGTGTGTGTGTGTGTGTGTGTGTGTGTGTGTGTGTGAGTGAGTGAGTGAGAGAGAACTATTGCCCTGTCTGAGCAGCCAACCTCAACTAAGGGCCAGGCTCAAACACCGGCTTAAAGCTAACCAGGTCATAGCTGGTGGTGTGAGAACTGACGGTTTAGTGTGTGTGTGTAACCTGTCAGTATTCATGCAGGTGTGTTGCCAAAAACAACACATGTCTGCCACCTGTCAGTTGTCCCATGATGTCACTCGCAGGTTGCAAAGTGTGCAGCAAGACCTGAGTTTATTTGTTGGGATTGGTTTTATTTTTATCGCTGTGTGTGTGTGTGTGTGTACGTGTGTACGTGTGTACGTGCAGGCTCTGCCGCAGACGCAGCCTTGTCTTTCAGCGGCGCGCCGGTCTGTTTTCAGAGGCCGTCAGGCTACACTGAACTTCTGCTGTAGAGTCGTTGAGCAATCAGAACCTCAATTATGTCGAACAAAAACTGACACATAAAGACGAGTTCTCACCGTGACACAGGGTCAAAGGGACGCTCACGAGGAGTGGGATTTTATTCAGGTTTGACAGAATACAGTATCAGGCGATGAAACTTTACGTGGGGTCATCTAGGGTGCGATCATTATCATTATCATAAGACTCACATTTTGTAGTTCTGTTTCCTATTCGTCATTGTGATTTGCACGTCAGGGACGCCGTACAAACCGGACGTAACTTCTTAAACGATGAGCATTAGTGGTTTTTAGACTTTTGGCGGGGCCCGGCTAGCTGTTTCCCCCTGCTTCCAGTCTTTATGCTAAGCTAAGCTAACTGGCTGCAGGCTGTACAGATGTGAGACAGGTGTACTGTGGATCGCTTGGGCAAAAAGATTAACGCATGCATTTCCCAAAATGGTGATGTTGTCAGTGATTATAACTTTTTATTCACTGAATACAAGATGGACAATCATAATAATAATCATTGGTTGTAATGGCAGGAACTTTATTCAAGGTTCTGGTGGGAATCCCAAAGTTGTTTTTTATGTCTCATGAGGAATTTGGGGGAATGTGTATTTAAGGATGCACCTGACATCCGGAATCTTTCCATTTGATGGAATTGTGAAGCCAAGTCTGTAGTTTTATGGCTCGTTTGAACGAGCTGATACAGAACAAAGCCACTAAAGTGGAACAGTCAGAAGAATGAACTTGACATGAACTTGAAACCACAGAAAACGTGGACCAGAAATTCCTGAAATCCACAGTGGGGTGAAAAAAAAAAGGAAAATTGAAGAACTGGAAGATTCTGATTCGGTCACATTTTCCAGAATATCTTCTCAATGGACCGAGTCGTGGTTATTTTCAATAATGATATAATTTTAACTTCCTTAAAATGCGTATTTCACTTGAAATGTACAGATTCATAGTTGAATCCTGTATCCGAGAGAGGTCTCTCCCTCAGGTGCTTCTTCAAGGACGGCGAGAAGGGAAACAGTTTGTGTGTAAGTGGGAACGTGAAGACGGATATATGCTGACGGCGCTTCACTTCCCATCGCTCGTCGCTTTCGTTGTCAGTCTCGTTGTTCCCGGCCGAACCGGATCTTTTCCAATTTATTCCAGGGGAATTGAAGACGTAAACGACCATGTCGTCATCAGCTGTTCAAGCAGCGATTACATCAAATCTCTTTGTCTGTACGTTTTGAATCGGTAACGTGCGACAGAAATCTGCGCCGAAGAGTTTGTTTAAAATTCCTTATGAAAATCACAATCGCACTTTGACTTTAATAAAAGCGAGCGAGCTCCAACCGCCTCCCACTTCTCCGGCGACGGGCGTTTTTTTCCCGCCCATCACAGGCCCGTATGTATAGTGTGTCTTTCTATAGTCTGCCATTCCCAAAGTTGGCGGAGTGTGAAGACGTATAATTGCTTCATGAAACCTAACTAGGTGATATGAATAATCTGTCAGTGGAGGGAGGCGGCCCGGCCTCCGTGCCAATCACCGAGGTGTCCCGGGGTAGCGGAGCGTGGCCAAAAACCATACCTGTCCATCCGGAAAAAACACATATCTGTCCCTCAACCCCCCCCCATGTGTCTGTTATCAGACGTGTGTGTGTGTGTGTGTGTGTGTGTGTGTGTGTGTGTGTGTGTGTGTGTGTGTGTGTGTGTGTGTGTGTGTGTGTGTGTGTGTGTGTGTGTGTGTGTGTGTGTGTGTGTGTGTGTGTGTGTGTGTGTGTGTGTGTGTGTGTGTGTGTGTGTGTGTTACTGCCCCACCACCATAAGAAAAGAGGACGTTGGTGGTTTACCTGAGGTATTCGTGAAAACTATGGAAGGAGATCTTTTGTGGGAGAAGCTTTAGGATCCCGCAGGTTGAAAACAACACACAAGATATACACTGTTTGCACTTGTACATATATTTTTTCATCTCCATATCAAAACAATTATTTTCTAGATTGAAGCGGATTTTTGTGGTTGACTTTCAATGTCAGTTCAAAAATGCCCCCTCCCTCCGATACTCCGTGAAATTTGAGTGCCTGTCGCCTTCTGAAACATTTTAAATCTTCAAAATGACACGTTAATCTGTAAACTGAGCGATTGAGGCACAAAATCATCCAATAAATCTACACACAAAACCTCTTCTGTCTCAAAAAACACTCGAGGCCGTTTTCGGCGGTGAAAAATTCATGTGTGCACCTCGGCGCCTCCTCGTGATCCCCTGCTTCAACCACCACCTTCCTCCTCCTCCTCCTCCTCCTCCTCCTCCTCCTCCTCCTCCTCCACCACCACCCACCATATAAACCCGAGTCGCTCGGCCCCGTCTCCGAGATCTTATCCCGTCTTTTTCATTTACAATGCTGAACTGGCCTGTGTGTGTGTGTGTGTGTGTGTGTGTGTGTGTGTGTGTGTGTGTGTGTGTGTGTGTGTGTGTGTGTGTGTGTGTGTGTGTGTGTGTGTGTGTGTGTGTGTGTGTGTGTGTGTGTGTGTGTGTGTGTGTGTGTGTGTGTGTGTGTGTGTGTGTACACACTTGTTCGCATATACACACATCCGCATCCGCACACGAAAACACAAATACGGGGAACGACGGAACATTTGCCTTTTCTGTCCGCGGTGAATGTGTGTTAACGTTTGCCTCGTGCGTATTTATCTGTTGAAATGTATGTGTACCTTGCGGTGTGTACACGTGTATTCAGACATGTGTGTGCTTTTGTGGCATTGTGTGTGTGTGTGTGTGCGTGCACGTGCGTGTGCAGATACAGCACATAGCGTGTTTGTTTTTATCAGAGATCTTTAAGCTGGGTCATGTGTTGTTGCTTCGCATTTCATCATCCTGCTCTCTTATCTGCTGTTTTCATACACAACTGCTGTAATACTGTTATAACACACACACACACACACACACACACACACACATAATATACTAGACTCCCACCGCACAACAGTAAGCCGGTAGAGATAGTTTGTAGGAGGGAGAATGAAGGAGTAAAAGAAGAGGAGAAAAGCATTGAGAGCGGGATAAGAAGGTGGAGGGAAGCAGCTTCTCTCCAACGTCGTCGTCGTCGTTGTTGTTGTGGATGTTGTGGATGTTGGTGGTTGATGTGACCAGACGGAGGCTGGAACCTGTCGGCAATGAGAGGAATGAAGTCTCTCTCCGATCTTTCTGGCAGATTATTTTGTCCTGGGACACACTTGCACACGTAGTTTTCTCCCTGCACGCTCCACACGGTGCTGGTTTGTCTGTAGTGGCTTTAAATATGAAGGTGTGTGTGTGTGTGTCAGTGTGTTCGTGTGTGAGGTGACTGCCAAGAAAAGCTGCTTTGAATTTGAAACACTTTTACTTCCTGTTGTATGAAATCAGTGTCTGATCCAATACACAACTCCTTCCTTGTGTACCTACACTTGTTGATAACTTTTCAGTCCTTCCCTTACTTACTTGTACTGTACTTCACCTTCTGCAGTTGACTGCAACGCGTGCAACAGCAGAGCATGTTGGAGAAGCCGCCTTCCAGTTTGGAAACAGACGAGCCAAATCCAACTATGGTTAAATGTGTCGCTTTAAATATTGTCTAACTCCAGTCTACAGTGCAGATGACGTGAGACAAGACATTTTTAATTCAAAGCCATCTTTAATTTGAAAGAGAAATTAGACTCGACGGTAACATTTACACTGAAACTCTGGGAACTAAACAGTGAATACAAACCGTGACCCGCCTGCTCTGATGATCTCGCTCCGTCGACGCTCCGCTGGGACAGAAAATATCCCCCGCTTGCACTTCCTGTCTGAGCGTCTCGGCTCCCACGAGCCGTTTTTTCTCTCCGTCCGAGCCTCCCCGTCCCATCCCCGACTCCTGGGAGCCTTTCCCCCCGACGCGCAGCTCGGAAGCTAATCGTTGTCGGAGGAGGAGGAGGAGGAGGGGGTTGCCGAGTGCGTGGGCGCATAATGGCTTCCGATTTTTTGGGGAGGAAACGAGATGTAAATGAGGTAATTATGTGTCTTAACGAGGGCAAACAGCGTTGACGTTCGAGCCCCGGTAACCAACATATTTATAGCCCTTAATAACCTTAAGTGGGGACTGGCTGGAAGGCTGTCAGGAGAATTAGAGCCGTCTGAACAGCGCTGCCTTTGTTTTTCTTTTATTAGGGGTGTGTGTTGCGTGTCGGAGTCAGGAAGGTTCATCCAGAAGATTCTTTCTGAGGCTTCGCTGACTCGTCCTGATAGTTTTGATGCATAAAAGATTAGGATGAACCTTCAATCCCGCCCCTCCCCTGTGGAGACGACGTCCATCTTCGGGGGCCTTTTTAAGCATATGCGATCATTTCCGCTGCCAGATTTTAATATTTGTCGAAACTAGTTAGGGCACGAAGAGAGTCAGCGAAAACAAAGCGCGTTCCATGACCGGATAGAGTTTCAGTGATTGTTGGCTCCGTCCGTCCCTCCTCGACGTCGACCGCAGCCAGTTTACTTGTTTGTTTTTAAAACATGACTCGAGTCTGATTTTCAAAATGAATGAAGTGGAACCTGGTCGGGGGGGAGAGGCCAGAAGGACTGTGGGTAAAAAAGAAAAAAATCGTTCTTGGCTCGAGGTTTTGTGCCGAGCGCAGCAGAAAAGTGTATTTCTGATGGAGTGGGGGGGGGGGGGGGGGGGGGGGGGGCTTTGGAGTTCACCCTCCGTTTCCACATTCGCTCTCCGCCGACAACTATTTCCCTCCCCTGACGATTTCAAATGAGAAATTTTCTTTCAGCGGCACCTCTGCGTCGGCATTCGCACAGCAGGATTATCATTTGGTGCTGAGGAGTGTGGAGGTGGGAGTGAATTCATTTCTGGCCTTGCTGGACGTTCTCTTGTAGGAGATTCTTGTGGAGGAGGGGGGGGGGGACAGGAAGTCAGGAAGTCCCTGTTTTTTGGGGGGACTTTTATTTGGGGGGGAATAGTGTTTGATGAGTAAATGCTAGTTAGTCAGTATGTTAGTCACAGACATGCCGACAGGTGTCGCAACTTACACGTCAATTATTTTGTGTGTTATCAAAGATTTTTGGGCTTTTCGTGCGTGTCATTTCCTCTGCAGACCACATCTGGGACTAAATCTGAAAGAGTTTCATGGTCGCTTTGTTGCAATTGCGTGCAATTTTGGAGAAGGAGAAGAAGAAAGAAAGTACTGCGGACGGAAACATGTACCGATGTAAATGTGCAGAAAGTAAAGCGTGAAGAAAGGTCAAATTGCAATATGGAGAAAAATTAGACTTTTTATCCTAAACTGAATAATAAGTGTCATGTGTGTCGACAGTAAAATGAACAGCTACTGAAAAGGTTCATAAAGATTAAAAAAAAATAAGTTAATGGTTTTAAATGAAACGAAAAGCTTAAAATTCTTCGGCGCGACACACGAAATATCCCGCAAAAGTATCACGTAGCCACGGGTCAGCCATTTCATCGCCGCCGTCACTCCAAGAAGACGGAGCGGCATCAGCCGCCGCCTCACCTGAGAGTCTCTACCTGCCGCCTCCCTCCCTCCCTCCCCCCGGCCTCACCCCCCTCCCCGTCCGTCTCTTTTCCGATTGCACTCAGCCGTTACGTTCTCAAGGGAAGGGCAGACTGCTGGCGCCGCACTGTTTGGGCTGTATTTCCACACACACACACACACACACACTCTCTCACGCACACACACACACCTACCTCAGGTACTCGCAGAGCAAATTAAGCGTATTGTTGCGTCGCCCTCCGTCGAGGGGTTGAAAAGTCAACCTGAGGTTTTGTCCTCGCACCACACGAGGGCCCGGGGCCACCGGGAGCCTTTCGTCTTTGTTCCCTCCGAGACGTTGACTCAACTCGGTTTCGGTTAAAAGCGACGCTTTGTGTAAATCAGGAGAGAGAAAATCTGTTGAACTGTGGCTCACCGAGGTTTCACCTGAGCTTTTTACCTTTTTCCACAGACGGAAGGTGGAAAATTTGACATTTATCAGATTAAAATGATGGTTTTCTTGTCACGTGGCAACATTATATATAGTAAATACTATTTTATTTTGTTGCATGGACCATTTTGTAGTTGTTAACTGGAATCCTTGACATTAGTTTAAATCCTATGATAAGTATGAGAGTATGAGTGAAGAAAAAAAAGTAGTTTTAACCTTAATTATGAGTTATTTTCATAATTTTGTGAAAATGTACTTTATTCTAGTTTTCGGGTACTTGTACTTCACTTTCAGTATTTCTTTTCTAGTACATTTATCTTAACTGTGTTGTAATTTTTCATACTAAACGATGAGGCTCTAAATTTAATATTCTTCCTGCACCGGAAAATAAAACCAGCTCCACCTCGTACATTAATAACAATAACCCTGTGTCATATAAAATAATATAATAGGAGCCATTCTGCATGTGTACTTTTACTTTTGCTTCTTAAAGTAGTTTTTCTGCTTATAATAGTTTTACTTTAGTACGATTCTGAATGCTGCTCGAACAGGAAACTAATGTTTTCAGTTTTCAGGTAAAAGACAAACTGACCGTATGAAATTTGTACTTTTATCTGATTTCAGCGCAGGTTAATAATAACACGCTTCGTGACGAGGCAGTTGATAGTTTGCATGTTCGAAAGAGACCTCAGTAAAATAAACACGGGACCCGTAAAAACGACCAAAATCACCAGACTCATGAAGTTTGATATTCCGTGTAAAACCTGTAGGATTTCGTCTTTGTCACTGAGTTATTTTTCATGGTGAGATCCGATCGTCGTCTATGAATCGGACACTTGTCTTGTGCGTAAGTGCTTTAGCAGATTGAACGAGAGAGAGAAAGAGAGAGAGAAAATAGACGAGCGGTTTCTCGAAAAGGGAGGACAAATATTCCTGACACTCGCGGTGACCTTCATGTGAATCGCGGCGGGCCTCCTCCTCCTCCTCCTCGGCCGCGCGGCTCCACCGCGTTTCTGTGGGTTTGTAAAAGCTTATTTGACTTTTGACAATAATTTGAAGTACGGTGTTTGGTCGAGGTAACGGCGGATTATTTTTCCAGTCTAATTTGAAGCAGTAGGCTCGCTCTCTCTCCTTCTCTCGGCCTCTCTCGCCCCGTAATCCGCAGTCATCTTGATCAGAGGCAGACGCGGGAAAATTAAACAAATAAGCTCCGATGCTTCGGATAACGTTACCCTCGGATCGACCCGACCCCGTGACCCCGCGAGACACTCTGGCCCAGGGGTCGCGACCCCGCGGTGGCGTTGGCTCTCGGCATTATAGGGGCCTCAGTGTGTTGGTTTGGCCCCCGGAGGAAAACAATCAGAGAAGACCCCCCCCCCCCCATGTCTGGTCACATGACACCTCCTCACACTCCGACACACCAAAGAACTTCCTGTTACTTACAGTTACGTCACACGGAAGGTTTGAACTATTTAACATCTGGGGGTTTTTTATTCAAGGTATTTGTATTTGGAAGTTATAACAAGAAATTGGAAATAGAAATATTTAATATTTTCCACAAAATTGTTCCAATGAGTGTTTAAAATGCATATAAACGTTTTTATTTCTGTTCTAAAAATATTATGGTGTGATGTGATGTTGGAGCCATTTTGGAATATTTCACTCAATGTATTCAGAAAACAAGTTAAACAAAGTTTTGAAATCATAATGTCTAAACTCAAGGATACATTTTAGGCTGCAACTTACTTTTTTTTTGATTAATCTATGATTTCTCGATTGATTTTAAATTGCCAATATATTTTCCCTGGAGCCTTAAATGACAGATTTCATCAGACAAACTTCGTCTTCGGCCAAAGATCTAAAATATTAGTTTACAGTCATATATGGGAAAGAAAAGCATCAAATTTGAAAAACCAGAACCTGAGAAAATCAATATTTTTGATTGAAAAACCACGTGAATCATTATTTCTTTATGATAGGATAAGATAATCCTTTATTGAGCTTTGAAATGTGGGATTATCATTATCATAATTCTCGCTGTATCCTTTTCTGATTGATCGATTAATCAACTACTTGTTTCAATCTGTGAATTTACAGTAGACGACGTGAGGAGCTGTTGCTGCACGTCGAGCTCGTGTCCCCGTACTTCACTCACGGTGAAATGCTGCGTCTCAGGATTCAGGGGCCATGAACCCGCGACACTCAGGTGCAGGTACAGTTCACGACCCAGGTACAGTTCACGACCCAGGTACAGTTCACGACCCGGTGGCGAACACAAAGAGCTGTGAGATGTGACCCGCTGATACACAGACGCCGGCGACGTATAAAAGAAAGAGAAGAAAGGGAAAAAAAACAAAACCCCCGACAGGAATGAAAACACGTCGTCCGCCGTCTCGTCTCGGTGTCTGCACAGATTAAAAGAAAAACCATTATCTTTAAACACGCTGCTCGTTCGGCAGTTACAGGATGACGAGTGTAGGTTATGTAACTGAACTGTATGATGTTATAGACGGACACATTGGTGTATTTTTCATATATATATATATATAAAAACTGTGACTTCAACAGCATTTAAGCTACTAGTTTCCAACCTAATCATTGTTTTTTGTCAAATACTGAATATGAAATATGAAAATGATTCAAAATCAGTGAAAGAAAACTGCGACAGGGATTCGTGGGGACGACGGCTGGAGCCTTTGTTTTAAGTCATCTTATTTCTTCAGAAAGGATCCGCTGTGCATTTAAATATGCTGTTACATGTAGAATAAACTCAGTTTGAGTGTGGACATCTCTGCAAATCCCCAAACTGTTTTATTGTGAAAGAGGTGAAATTTAAGAGCATCAGTGCGACGACCCGCCGCTTCACTCTGATGATATGTGTCTTTATCAGCACCTCCGAAGGCTCTATGGGTCAAACCAGTAGATTCTGCAGCGGTGAATCATCTTGTTGGGGTTTTTTTTCCCCACTGTTTTTCCCGAGGTCGTAAACCAGCAGCGCCCCATCCCAGGTCCAGAAAACCTGCCTCCCCTCCCCGAGTCACTTTACCCTCCCTCCTCCTTATCTTGTTTACGCGATGGAGTTTTTCAAACGCAAACATTTTCTTTAGATGGCACAGTGGACCTCTGCTCCGAGATAAGCATCGTATTGCAGACTTAATTGCCTGAGATGGAAGTCTTATTATTCCCCATTAAAACGGGCGTACGGGAGCCCGACTCTCCGGGTCTCTGTCTGTTACCCCCCCCCTCGTCTTTCATCCTCCTCCTCCTCCTCTCTGCTTGTCTCCATTGTCCGTTTGATGTGCAGATGAAGGGGGGAAAAGGGCAAACACCAACGGTTTGGTGCCGAAAAGTTGGACAATCTGGCAACGATTGTGAAACGTACTGGAAGCGTTCGGAGGTCTCATCCCCCCCCGATGTGCAAAACTAATGATCTCGCCGCCCCGACCCTGCGCCGCGCGTTCGCATCCGCACGTAACGTCGCGACTTTGTTTTCTCGTTTCCTTTCACTTCCAAATCTTTCATTTTGTCCCATTTTCTTTCTTAACTCTCGCCTGCGCGGCCGCAAGTGGTGCTTCCTGCTCCTCCGCCCTGAGACTTCTCTGTGCGGCGCTCGCACGGCCGCTTGCCTTCCTGGGATTCGCACGTCTCTCCGGCGGCGTTTTTTTTCCCCTCGCCAGTCTCGGCACCGAGCCGGCATTCCTTCACGGGTTCACTGGCAATGCTCAAGTGGCTCCCTCTTCACAGCCGCTGAAACCCCTCCCTCCCTCCCCTAATCACTCAGGGACATAATCACAGGCCACTTTGAAGTAATAGTCAATTTGCTACGAGTCCCACCGTTTAAAACAGAACTGCCCCGACGCAGGCCGGGGGCCGCGAGGCGGCCACGGGAGATGTAGAGATACGGAGGCCTATTTTTTTAATTTTTTTTTCCGACGAAAGGTAGCGCACGCACACGTGCTTGTACGAGACCTGAGGTTGTGGAGACAAAAGACGAGGTGACGAGGTCGATAAGAGGCGGAAACGAGCCAAACTTCCTGCGTGCGTGTGTTCGGCTGATGATGAATTCACAGGAAGTGTGCAGACTTGGACCCGTCACTCAGCGCTGCAACGCTCTTGCCTCTGAAAAGCGCCAGCGATTGCTCACAGTGACACACTGTACCCGCGATGATGATGATGATGATGAGTGTGTGTGTGTGTGAACCGAGCAGGAGAGACGGGGTTTTCAGGCCCGTTGTTTATTGTTTACCGTACTCCGGGTGGCGCCAGGCCCTGAAAAAAAGAAAGAAAACGGGAGCAGAAAAACACTTTGTTTTGGTGGAGAAGGCTGCTCCTGTGGTTTTGTAATCACCGTCACTATCAGGGGCCCTGATCGCTTTACAAAGGGGGGGGGGGGGGTAAAAGGTATGTTATTCCACACGGTGCACAAAGGGAGAGAGAAAGAGATGTGGGTGCTTGGAAGTGCGCCCGTCTGCCCTTTTTCCTCTTCTCTGCCCCCCCCCATGCCCCCCCCCCATGCCCCCCCCCCCCCCCCCCCCCCCCCATCAGCTGAGTCAGGCCAGGAGTCGCTGAGACTGTGACTGGTCACGCAGGGTGGTCGACTTCCTGTCCACGATCATACCCGTTTTCATTCGTCTTCCATACGACAGATTTAAAACATAATGTAATTTTTCAGCTTTAATCTCACTGACAGATATTTGAACTTCTTGTTTTGGGTCACATTTTGCGTTTTCTTTCTCTTCTCCACTTAGTCGTTCAATATTTTTGGCCACTTTTGCTTCTTTTAGGCCACGCCCACACTAATCGGCCCGCGTGGCGTTTTAAAAATCGATCTCCATCCGGACTAGCGTTATTTTCATCGACGTTCACGCCGACATGAATAACGTGACAGGAAGCAGATTGTCTCCTCTGCAGGTGGTTGCTTAGCTGCAGAAAAAATACTACAAACGAGAAACGGCAACGGACGATAAGTCAGAGCAGGGATTTCTTGTCTTGGACGGACGCTTCCATCTCGTCGTCCATTGGTAGTCAAGTCGTGACTCATAAGAAGCAATCGGGAAGCGAAGGTGAGCGTCTGTGTCATCATTTCCAAAAGTCTCTGATTATTCCCGCCCGGAGTATACGCAACCACGCACAGGGAAATGTCCCTGTTGCTCGCCGGAGGACATCCGGACGTGATTCTGCGGACTTTGTCCGGAGTTCGCGTCTAAAAACCGCTTTTGATTTTACAGATGTTTTCCTTCCGAAACGGCTTTATTAACCCAAAGTTTTTCCGGTGTAATAAATATAATTAATAAACAGCAAATTGTTTGCCCAAATTATTAATGTGGCGTCAGCAGGAATCTACGACTCAAAAACCTCTGGACGCGAACTCTGTGGCTTCTCCACTCGTGTGAACATTTTGTGGTTTAGGTGAACTGACCCTTTAACCAGCATTTTCATTTGTGTCCCTCCAGAAAAGAAAAAGAATTGGTCACGGAGAGTTCAGCGATGCCGCCCTGCACTGATACAGATGTAACGTAAGCCGAGCGCTCCGCGTTTCATCTGCTTTACCTGTCCGTGAACAAAGAGCGGCGTGGGGAGGAGGGCGGCGGCGGCGGCGGCGGCGGCGGCGGCGTGCTCGCTGCTGCGGCCTACTTTCAGAGCCATTAGTGTGAGGAGTGTGTAATTCAGAGGGCCCCGCGCCGCCGTAGTCTTTCTTCACGCGGCGACATTAGGACGTAATGAATCATGAAGAAGGCGTATTGTTCCACGCTACTCTCCCCTAACACTGCTCACACACACACACACACACACACACACACACACTCTCACACACTCTCGCTCACACACACTCACAGGTGTAGAACATCATTATCGCCGCGTTCCAATTGATGGAGAGTATTATACTGCCTAAATTGATTTTCCTTACTCTGCGATCGCGATGACACAAGAGAAGAAGACGGAAGAAAAAGACGCAATCATCAACAACTTTATATTCCAATCAGCATATCTCTCAGTGGGATGAATAAAAAAAAGAAAAACGGAGCCAGGGCTCAAATCGCCTCAAATTGGTTTGCTTTTTTCTTCTTCTTCTTCTATCATGAAATGTTACCGATTATCACGAAACGTGTAAATTGAATTCTTCTTCTTCTTCTCCTTTTTTTTCATTTACGTAATAATTGATTTGACGTTTCGTGGCACTTCAAAGGCAGTTTGGCCCAAAGGCTCTGCAGTAAATTACAGTATAAAGCCGAGGATTTACCATTAGACGAGTGTCAAGTGTTCGCTCGGCTTCTGCCCCCCCCCCCCCCCCCCCCCCCCGCCCGCCGTCTATCTCCTCCTCCTCCTCCTCCTCTTCCTCTCTTTCTCTTCTCCCCCCAAAACCAAAACCCTCTGAAATTTCCAGTCAAACTTTATATTCCGTCCGTCCATCCATCCGTCCAGGTCGGCCATTTCATTGTAACACTACAAAGGCTCCGCTGTGTTTATCAGTAAATGGAGCTCGGCACAGTTTCGCCCACCAACATTGTTATTACTCTTTCCACTTCCTTGTTTATTTTATACATTTTTTCTTTCTCCCTCCTTCTTCTTCTGTGTCTTCCACGCGCGGCGGCGGCGGTTGGCGGGCGTGAGGCTGTTTGATATGTAAATAGCACCTGGACTTTGTTGAACAGACTATCTGTGGTGACGGGAGCTGATACTTTGGGCCTCGGTCGACTTCCTCCGCCTCTGAAACGTGCAGACACGCGATTAAACACGGACCGAGCTGATAGGCCGGAAAGTCGGGGTGGTATTTTGATTTTAATTTTATTTAAAAATCTGATCTGGTCATATGAGCGTCATTCACCATCTGAGGTGATAGATATAATTCACTACTTCAGACTTATTATTATTGATTATAGATTAGACCAGAGGGGGATTCACGATGAGCAGATAGGACACACCTCAATAATCAATACTTTGATAAGCCAACACAACTCTCTTATTTTGAAGAAATACATCTTTTAAAACAGTTGCAAAAGTTTTTTGATTACACAAGGATCAAGTTCGCTTGAGTCAAGTTCAGTTTTGAAAAATATTTCAATGAAGCTTGTTTCTTTACCTTTCTTTTTTAGATGTATTTTTATTGTTTGTCATAGGATAATTTATCATATTCAGTTTAAAAGAACTGTTATTTATCATTGATGTTTCTAACACTGATGCACAAAGTACTTGTAGTAGAAACACTGCAGTAAAAAAAGAATCATGCGTTCAAAATTTTACTTAAAAAAGTAAGTGTTGTAAAAACAGTTTCATATTTTCATAGTTTCATAAATCTTAATTTAACCTGTCAATACATTCCACCACTTTTTTTTTTTAGATAGACAGAATAAATGTTGTGTAATAATATGAATACTGTATACTTCACTGTCATGAAAGAGCGATTATGCATCATGAATACATTTACTTTTGATACTTTGAGGACAGTACTTTTGTACTTTTACACCAAATTATGAATTTAAACTTTTTTTATAACATAATATTTTTGTATTGTGGTATTTCTAAAAAAAATTACACATTTTAAAGAGTCAAATTTACGGATGCTGACATGACATTCTTCATTCAGAATTTCTCAAATTAAAATCATCTGCATGCATCTGTGTCAAAGTATAATCCACAATCTCCCTCGTGCCAAATCTTAAAAAATCTTCATGAAACCTTCGGTTACATGTATAGTTTTAGTATTTCTTTTTTCTTTCTTTTTACTATGACTGATAAACAATCTTTTGAAAGGATGTACAGTGGAATATCTATACGTGACTGTTGACTGTTAAAATCTAGTAGCAGCCGATGAACTCTTCCACAATCTGGATAATATTAAATATCATCTGTCACTGCTTCAGCGCGAAACACACGTGGTAAGATATCAGACCTTTTCATTAGTCCAACCCCACACACACACACACACACACACACACACACACACACACACACACACACACACACCCCTACTGATTGTCACCTGAATCCCGAGTTAGCCGGAGGTGACACGTATTGTCTCCTGGCCTTGAATTAATGTGCCTGTAAATACGTTTCTTCCCCCCCCCCTCCCTACCTCATTCCTATTTGTTAAGTTATTCATAGAACTGCTGATTGCAGGCGGCCGTCAGAGCTAAATGAGGGGCCTTTGTTATTGTTGAGTAATTAGGACAGCCATCATCGTGCTCCGAGATGACAGGGTCAGTTAAATAGTTTCTCTCTCAGTAGTCCGGGGCCTGATTATGGGAGCGCGGGCGGGCGGGGAGGCAGGCCGGGGAGCTGGAGGCTGGGGAGGGAGGGAGGGATGGAGGGGTGAGGTGGAGGGGGGGAGGGAAAGCAGACCTTATCTCAGGCAATTAATCAGAGACACTCATATTGCGGGACAATTATTCAAAGCTCACTCCTGCATAACTCAGCCCAGGGTTCCAGTGGGCTCACTGTCTCTCTCCATCCCCCCCCGGACTAGAAGGTCAGGGAAGTGAGAGGAAGGTGGAGCTGAGAGAGGGACACTAGTGAGAGTGTGTGTGTGTGTGTGTGTGTGTGTGTGTGTGTGTGTGTGTGTGTGTGTGTGTGTGTGTGTGTGTGTGTGTGTGTGTGTGTGTGTGTGTGTGTGTGTGTGTGTGTGTGTGTGTGTGTGTGTGTGTGTGTGTGTGTGTGTGTGTGTGAGCGCGTGTGAGCGCGTGTGAGCGCGTGTGAGCGCGTGCGTGTGAGTCAGCTAAGGCAACGCAGACTCAAAGTCGTTCAAAGTCTAGTCTTCTCTGGAGGCTTCTTCTTCTTTCTTTTTTTTTTTCCTTGTGGTTTTTGTTTTCGAAGGAGTCCATCCCCCCGTCATGTTTACACGTATTAAGTTTTCTGCCGTTGGTGTAACAACATGGGCGTCGTCTGTTAGAGTGTGTTGTGTGTTGTGTGTGCGTGCGTGCGTGGCGTGCATACATGCATCGCGGCCCCGCGGCCCGGCTTTATCAACATTCCTCGGCGGCAGCAGGCTGACTCGCTCGCCTGGCACCACGCAATCAGGAAGGGGAAATAGCTCAACTTCACTTTGGTTATCTCCTGGAGAGCCCTCACGGTGTGTGCGTGCGTGCGTGTGTGTGTGTATTAAAAATCTCTTTATAAGTATTGTTGATATTTAAACGTAAGGTTCAGCTGCGGCTCTGTGTTGTGTGTGTGATGCCTTCAAGGGAGCCGATTACTGTAAATCTGACCGCTTCTAGTATTTATATTATTTTAATCTGTTTGTGGCGTTGTTTACTCTTATATACTTTAAATAGAACTTTGAATAAGTGTAAAAGATCTGTGAGTAAAATGTTTCTGTGTCATTAACAGTGTGGAAAAGTTCGCAAACTCAGAAACAAAACAGCATCTGATGACGTAGAGAAATTGCTCACTCACCGTTAATAAAAAAAAGAAAAGACAAATGCAGAAGCTCTCCAGATTTCATATACAACAAGTTGAACGCTTCCAGAAATTCTGTGAGTGAAAAGCTCACCTTCCTGTTCTCAAAGTTAAGTTCGCGTGCAGGCAGAGTTGTTAAAAATATAATTTTCCTTTCACACTTTGCGCAACAGTTCTGTGACCTTCTACTTTTTGACGACGCTAGTCGTCATTTATTTTATGACGACCTCAGCTGCCACTGGCACATCTATAAAAGTTCACGCTTGTGCCTTTTAACAACAAACTCACGAGTATCAATAGAAACCCCTCGTCGTCCTGAAGCGTGTCGATACCGTTGAGATAAGCCAATCCTGTCGCACCACAGCGTTATGTAAATCAACGATCTGCCAACTCTCACTATTTTTAGTTCATCTCGTCGGACACGCAGACTCTGGCCGGCGCTCAAAACGCTGCCGCCGCCGCCGCCTTCCCTCTGCTCTCGCTCCGGCCCCCGAACCTGATGCACAAATGTCACCTCCACTCTTACGTATAAAAGGAGAGAGGAAGACATCGAGGAGGAGGGAGGAGAGAGAGATCAGTGAGGGAGAGAGGGTGTCATAAAATGCAAATGCAGCCGGCGTTCGCTTTTACAAATTAAATGTCAGGACATAAAATATTGTCAGTTTCATTTTGCCGCCAGAAGGATGACAAATCCATATTCTCCCCTTAAATAAAACTCTTATTGCGGCGGAGGGGTGGTAATCATGGCAGAACAAAGCGTCCATGATTAACGATAGCAATTTATTGTATCTGGCGGGAGCCGGGGCGAGGGGGGAAGAGGCGGGCGGGCGAGGGGCGGGGGGGGAAGAAGAAGAGGAGCAGAAGAGACATCACGGTTATCATAATTCATAATCGTAAATAACCGGGGCCCCGGCCAATCACAGGGAGGCGCCGATGTCATCCCAAATAACCTTTGATAACAATTACCACAGAAGGCAGTACAAACCCCGGAGTCACAATGTTATCTTATCCCCATTCTCTGCTTGTAGAATACAACACTATTACCATATAGATTAGACTATTTATAATGGTGCGTGTCATTGCGGGGTGCAGCTTTAAGTCGCCGCCGCCGCGCTCTGTGTGTGTGTGTGTAGGTGTAGCGTTGGCGAGTGTCGTGTGCACGTGGAGGTGTGTGGGTGTGTGGGTGGGTGGGTGGTTGGGTGGGTGGGTGGTTGGGTGGGTGGGTGGACCTGTCGTTGGGAGGAGATTATAGCCCGGTCTTTATGAGGAGCTGAATTGCCCTCTCTCAGTATCACACGGCAGCACATTGCCAAGGTGGCGCGGCGTTCACAATGGCGTTGGTGGGAGAGGAGTCGGTCCACGTACGCGAGGGTGTGTGTGTGTGTGTGTGTGTGTGTGTGTGTGTGAGTGTGTGAGTGTGTGTGGTCAGGGTGGAGGAGGAGGGGGAGGGTGGGGTGAGTAAGAGAAGGAGATATTAGCAGGGAAACCGTCGATAAGCGTTGGAGATTGTGGGCGTATCTTGTCCGAGATGTTGTTCACTCCTTGTTTTTATCTGCTGATAGAAATTTCCTGATGGAGAGCGGCGATATGTGAGACGTGCCCGCTTCCCACACACACACACACACACACACACACACACGAACCACCCACAGCGGCGGCAGTGTGGGAGCGGTTCACCTGTTTGGTCGTTAATAAATGGCTTCGTTAATTTTACAGACATTAGTGTGATTATTAAAAAAAGGACGAGTGCAATCTCTACACGCGTCTGTGTTTTACACGGTGAGATAAAGATTTGAATTCATAAATCATAAAGCCAAAGTAAAGGCGGCTCGTGGATGTGTTTGTCAGGACCGTCCACTTCAGAGGGAGTTTGAGTTACTGACCTCTGAAAAGCTTCATGGCAGACAGTACGTCAGATGTATTCCTTGCTACCTGCCTCGTACATTTGCACTTTGGCACTTGTACTTGCTTTACATCTGCCATTAATCGTAGTGCTTTTACACATTTTGTACTGTCCCTGTACCAGCTCTACGTCGTTACGATTTTATTGTGTGTTCTCGTCATAGTCGATGTTGGTTGGATGTGACCTTGGACAAGACGAGGGAACTTGAGGAGACATGAAGTTGGAGGAGGCCGCTGGATTTCAGCGATTCTTTTAATTTGATTGCAGTTGATTTTCTTCAAAATTTGTCAACAGCAGCTTTTATTCTCATTTTAGCTGAATTCTTTTTGTGTTGCTTCCAACTTCTTACATGCTCAAATATGCTGCTACTCCATGTTTTGAGGCCTAAGATAGTTTTTATCGCACAAAACTCGTCTTTCTGAAAATTGTGACAAGCGTTTTTCCAGATTTTTCCTCAGGAGTCAATCAATAAACTCAAACAGGAAATCAAGCTGTTTGCTGATTATTACAAAATACTGGTGAGCTGGAGCCCAGATCAGCTGCAGAGGGAATATGATTAATGGAAAATATCGTCAAACATTTGAGGAATGCTGTCAAAAAAATGACCACAGATACCGTATGAGACCGTTTACCAGTTGTTGTGATATTGACGAAACGTGACATTACTGTACTCCTTCAACAAGCGAAGCACCAGTCCAACATTAAGCATTAGTTACAGTGCAGAATGAGCTAATCTGACGTTAACTATATATATATAATATATATAAGTACTTTTACTCAATAATAACTGTGACACATCTGCGTGATCGCCGTTCAAACTCCTCGTCAGGACTGTGGCGAGATAAAAGGATAAAAACATGAATCGTCGTGTTTTGATTTAGCAGATTTTGGCGAGCTATATGATCGAGCCTGCTATAGAATGTGTGTGTGTGTGTGTGTGTGTGTGTGTGTGTGTGTGTGTGTGTGTGTGTGTGTGTGTGTGTGTGTGTGTGTGTGTGTGTGTGTGTGTGTGTGTGTGTGTGTGTGTGTGTGTGTGTGTGTGTGTGTGTGTGTGTGTGTGTGTGTCTGTCTCTCTCTCTCTCTCTCTCGTGCGTACAGTACCCGGCCGATTCAACCTGAAACAGAAACGGGCGAACAGAAATAGCTTCAAAGGACACTGGAGTCTTTTGGCAGAGAGGAGGAGGATGAGGAGGATGAGGAGGATGATGAGGCGCGAGGACGAGCACAAGGACGAGATAAAACAGAGCAGGAGCGAGGAGGAGGAGGAGGAGGAGGGACCAAAGCAAGGACGAGGTGAAGGGAAAAAGGAGGAAGATATCACGTAGTCGTGCTAAACTTCGGGAAGAGCAGTAGAGTGACCAAAGAAACATGCAAAGGCCACGACAGCAACTGCAACGCCGAGGTAGATTAGGAGGAGATAGAGACGACGAAGAAGAAGAAGAGCAAGTAACGGAAAGGGAGGAAGACCTCTGAGGACACGGTGTGATGGTGAAGGCACCAGTCACTGGTGTCATGTTTGTAGTTTTTGGCACGGACGTCCCCGTGTGTGGGCTCGCGTACAGTTAATCTCTCCTGACAGCATCTTCATTTGAATGAAGATGCTGTCAGCGCCGCTCGGCGCAGGAGGAGGAACCTGCGGTGGCTCCTGCGCCAATTCAAAAATGGCTTTGACAAATCGTGGCTGATGGGAGAGAGAAAGGGCGACTTTCCCACCTGTGCGTGGCGAAACGTGTGCGACGGCAGAACTTCACCGATCTGAGCGAATCTGGGCAAAAATACATTTCAGAGATTTTTTTCCCCCCCCCGATCGGCTTAAATATGAGATTACGCTTGAAATATAAAATATACGCTCTGCTTCAATTTTACATCTCGAGCTATTTCGCCACGTGGCTGATGTTGTTTAGCTGTTTGTAGGCAGAAGAATATTAATGAGACACGTGACGGACGTTTTACATATGACGCAAAGTCGGTTTTAAATGGTAAATGGACTGTATTTATATTTATATAGAGTTTTTCTAGTTTTATCGACGAGACAAAGCGTTTTACAGTTCAAGCCACACACACTTCAGAAAGCAGCTTAGTCGACCTTCGGAATCGCGCTTGGCGATAAAACAATAACAAAAAATATCTTCGCTTGATTTCCATCAATTGCAATATAACAAAAGTTCAATATATGTATCAATGTATTGTATATGCATTGTGTTAGCAAGGTGAGGAGGTATAACACAGCACACGTTTGTCATTCTCTGCCCATATAGAAGAGTGCAGTAGCCTTTATTGTGATAATTATCAATTAAGGACTAATATGATCATTATTATCTTCACGCAGCCCTAACTGGGAATCACTTACACAACCTCATAGCAGCAGATGATGCTGAAGTCGATTTACTCCCAAGTTCATCCAAGAAATTCCTCTGCCGCCTCCTCTCCTCTCTCTTCTCTCTCTCTCTACTCATTCCTCTTCTTGTCCCCCTCAACATTTCTCATCTCCTCCGCGAGATGGAATTCACAAAGTGATTTTCTCCCCGTTCCTCTAAATCTCTTGATCACTTTAATTTTTTGCTAGGCTGCTTCATCGGTGTCCTGGGAAAGAGAAAAGAGGAGGAGGAGGAGGGAGGACGGGGGGAGCCTGACGGGCGAGAGACTGCAAACGAGGCCGGGTGAGTAGAGCGAGAGAGAGAGAGAGGGAGAGTAGTATAGAGTCGAGGCTTTATCAGCGAGTGCCCTGAGGTATGTGGGGACGCTGCTGAATCCAGAGAGATTAGGGGAAAAATGCAGCACATGGCAGTAAGGGGCTTACGCCACAGCTTGTATTAGTTCAGGTGAAAAGAGTATTGCTTTTACATAAAACTGGACAAATCCAGCCACAATGCATTTCCCGTTGGACCACAATGGGGTCCTCTATCGGTGGACCTCACCTCCTGTCCCCTGGGCCCCCCCCCCCCAAAGCTCCTCTATCTAAACAGGAGGAGAGACTGAGGGGAAGGAGGAGAAAACACCGACGGACAGACGAGGGAGGGAGGGAGGGCGGGAGGGGGACAAGATACGGCGTCGCGCCGAACTTCATTTCTCAGAGTTTACCGGGAAGCGGTGCTGTCAGGGAGAGATGGCAAAGGGCGTAATTTCCACTGGGGATGGACCGAGGAGGGGAGGGAGGGGATGGGGGAGGGGGTGACGTCCACCTCACTTTACAAAATCCTTTTTTTTGTCACCCCCCCCCCAACTTTTACAACTTCCATTTTCATTTTTACTCACAAAAGCTTCAACGTACATAACGTCCTGCTAGTGTCCAGCCACCGTAATCCAGGGGAGAGACGCTGCGACCTGATAGAAAATCAAAGTTTTTTTTTAATAATGGACAAAGCTGGAAAAAAAAATAGTGCATATCTAATAAAGGTCAGGTGCTAATGGAGGCTGGGAGAAATAAATAAACTGAGGAAGGGAGGTGGAATTTTCTGTGGAACAGCTCACATGGAAAATTCAGCGTAACGTACATACTTACTTGTTTTAGTTTCTATTTCTCTTTAAATTATAAGAGCATATCAGAAAATTTTCTCAAGGAAATACAATAAAATATATTCATAGAATATGGAAACAAAAATAAAAAAATAAAGGCCTTTATCTTATAATAAAACCCAGTACAAAGTGAATTTTACAGGGTGCTCATTTAGTTTGCCTTCGTCTAATCACCATGGCGACATATTTGCAAAAGCCCAACTGAGCCCGATACATCCATGCTACTACGTTTTCGTTTAATTGTTTCAAAACCATTTCCGTCCAGACGAGCGATTCTAATTCTTATCAGTATTAATCCCCCGTCCAAACCAACACACATTGAAAACTGATGTCACTCGAGTACTGTGCATGTGCACAGAGGTGTAACCAGGAAGCAGATTGTTTACGCCGCAGTCGGTTACTCAGTTACAGAAAATACAAGGAGCAAGAAAACAATATTGGTGAAAAGTAAGAGCAGGGGTTTCTTGTTGGAACTGTTACTGACAGGAAGCGTTGGCACAGCTGGTCGTGGAGTCGTGACTGATACGAACCAATCAGGAAGCGTTTCCAAACGCCTCCGTTTCAGGTGCCCGAAAACTCCGGATATATAAATGTACTCGATATATAAATGTAAATCCGAAACAGAGACATTCTTTGTTTGACGATCTCCGGATCTCGCGGCGTCTCCCTGCCTCCCCCCTGAACCGACACGCTTCTCTGTAGAATTATCATGTGACGGAGGAATGAAGTTTGACTAAAAGCAGGAAGTGGGGAGCGTGAGATGAACATAAATCAGAGTTAGAGAAAGAAAAAAAAAAAGACACAAAGGCTCGAGGAGGTTTGACGGAAAGATTGGAGATGAATGCGCTAAGTGATTGAGCAAAAGGTCTCATCCTTCTCTTCGGGGCGACAGGTAAATGCCTCACTTAGACACCGAAGTCTCCCATTCTACTTCCACTGGGACTTTTATCTAAATCTTCTGTTCCTGTGGTGCGTTTATCAGCCGACCAAGTTTTGAAGTAGAGGTTGACGCCGAGCTCGGCCCCGGCGCACTTCTTTATCTTTCACCTGTCGTGTACAGTAAGCCCGCGTAACAATGGCGCCTTACATTACATTACACGCCCCGCTCGGTATTCGCGCCAGCCATCCAGTCGAGTCAGTCAGACATCCAAAGCGGCTCTGACGCCCCCTCCCACCCGCGCCATTATTGGCAGAACAATACCCTCAAAAAGCCAAGATGGTCCAAAAAAAAAGAAGAAGAAGAAGAGCGGAGCCGTATCTGCGCCGGCGCTTAACATCAATTTGTGACACGATTAATCAATTTGCACCCCCCTCCCCTCCCTCCCCTTCCTCTCCCTCACTCTCTCTTGTGTCTCGTCACTGTCGTCCCTCTTTGAATGAAGAAGCGGTGGCTGTCTTTGAGCGGGCTCATCGCGATATGGGCGCAGGTTAAGTAGGAGGCGCGTGTTTTAGGACGGCGTCCCGGCGCTCCCTACGCGCCCTGAAACACTTAGCTGGTGATTAGCATAAGCTGATAGCGCTATCAGGAGCGTGCCATCGTGGTGACCCTGGAGGCCCCCCACCCCCCGCCCCCCCTTCCACAACCACCACCCATCCCACCACCAACACCTCCTCCTTCCCCCCTCCGAGAGGGTCTTATCGGGGATGTACAGGGGCCTCTGTCGCCTCCTGGGGAGATGATGGAGGGAGACGGCAGAGGTGGGTACTATAGGGAAGAAAAATGGGGGGGAGGGGGGGGGGGGGATCCGGTTGTCTTTGCATATGTCCTCCAGTGTTTCCATGCCTTTTGAATGTTAATATTAAGATATTATTTATGACACGAGGCGCAGCAAAGAAATGCTGTAAAAAAGAATCGACCTTTTAGCAAATGTTATTCATTTCAACTTGGGTCTTATTTTTTTTTTTACAATTTTTAAAAAATATTTCTATCATTTATGATCACTGCGGGTTTAAGCTGCTTCGGAGTAACCAAGGAAACTGCCCTGTAGGTTGAATTATGTCCATCGTCAGCTCAAATACTTTGGGTTTATGACCAAAAACCTGCAAAAAGAACAAAGTCCCGTGTTTAGCAATTATTAGCGAAGCTAAGCTAACTCGAGATGGTGACGGATCCGTTTCAGTTTTTAAAAACATGGCGAGACAACCCCCCCGTGACCCGCTAGTGTTTTATTGACAGGAATCATCAGGGACCGTCTTCAAGAAAGGGTCCGTGTGCAAATAAGTCAATGTCAACCTTGAATGAGCAGGTTGGAAAGCCGTCGGTATCTCTCCGCCTCCGTAAGTTTATTTCAAACTTTGCAAGTAGCAAACAAACAAAAAACCCAGAATGAAAAAGTTGAATTCACCTCAATTTCTCTGTCTCTCTTTATATCCACGTTACCTATTTCAGGAGGCGGCCTGCATCTCTCTCCAGCGGCCTCCGAAAAAAATCACTCCTACGATACATCGCCGAGATTTTGTTGTGCTGCGAGCGCGGGGGGGTGAAGAAAAAAAATGATGAAACCACGAAACAATACGCGCGCAACAAACACACCGACGTGGCGACACATTTCTTGAAGGTAAGCAATTTCCATGCACGTAAAGAGCTTTGCATCGACGCAGCGCCATTCATATCAGTTTACCATTATGATGCAAATGATAACGGTTGGTGCCTGGCTCCCTCGTTCTCCCTCTTTCTTCTGCACTTTTTTTTTACTGTGAACAACGCAGCGCATTATAGTACAGATGCACACCTACATTACTGCGTGCACACACACACACACACACACACACACACGCGTGCGATCAAATTCACACAGCTCCATTGCTTATCCCCTTTGTTTGAGCTGATTGGATCTGTGGCGATCGCATGTTTACCCAGTGCGCCATCTCTTTGAGAAACCTCCGTCACGGGTAGCGGAGAGTAACGCTCGCCTCTTTTTGTGTTTTCCTTTTATTTCGGGAGACGGCCGTGCACACACGGTCTTTATGTGTATATGCTAATGGGCCGGCTAACACGGTTTTCACACTGTTTGTTTCTGAAAATGATGCAACTTGCCAGACATCCGTTTTTCTGCTGATGTTCACATTTTCTTTTTTTTCCCCGTCTCCGTCCTTTTTCTCAGGGCGGGCATTTTAGAGAGAGAGAGAGAGAGAGAGAGAGGAAGATGAAAAGAGAGGAGGAGTGATGGGGAAAGGGAGGCGAGGGAGGCGAGGGAGGCGCGCGTTCGAAAATCCCACAAAGGTTTTTGTAATAAATGCATCGATGACAATAAAAAACAAAAAAACATTAAAGGGAGAAAAGATGTGTTTCTGTGTTAAACAATTAGTGCCGCGGCATTAGAGCCGATCAGGACGAGACAAAGGCCCCGGCAGCAGCAGGGGTTTACCCCCAGACACAAAGGCACAAAGGCGGATGCGCCGCAGCACCAGCCAAAGCTCCAGTACCACACCGGCTTCCAGCGGAACCACATCCACAACACCACCGCCGCCGCAGCACCGTCTGCACACCGTCTGTGGTACCGCAAACGCTGTCGCACGTCTCAGAACACAACTGATCAATTGTTTGCTTTGACACATCACTTCAGTCCATTTTTGGATGTATTCAAGAGAAGTGCACTTATTCTAAGTGTCGGCCAGCATGATGAAATGACAACGGGAGAATAGGAAAAAAGCAGGCGGCGTATGAAGTTAGTTAAACACACAATTAGGTTGGTTGCACCAGTAACTGTTACCTGGCAACGATCCAACCAATAGTTGACGTTGGTTTTTGTTGGGGTTGATTTTCCACAATCTAAACTTGACAACTTATTAATTTCAAAGCGAACCACGATTTTCAAATGACTTTAACTGAGGTGTTTTTGTGCCTAAAAACTAAAACAACATTTTATTTATTTGATATTTGTAAGGTTTGGGACGATACAGACGGATGATTTCGCCCTGCGGACTTTGTGAAACCTCCGGTGGCGTGAAGAAGGTTCAGTATTGTTGCTGTGCTTAACGGTCCACCGATTGCTTGATGTAGTTAAGTTTACTCATAGTTATCCATAACCACGTTTGATTGGTTATGGTGTAAAATTACACTTATAACTGGTCATTTGATTCTTTTCCACGTTTGACCAGTTAATATCACTTAAATAAACATGCTCTGAAACAGAAGCTATTTGCAAAAATAGTCTGAAGCCAGTTGAGTCAGTTCACCTAAATCACAAAAACATGTACATTTGTTTACCGTTTCTGATATCTAGAGACACAGATTGTCCCGTTTGAGCCCAGATATCCGTCTCTGTGATTTCTTCAGGCCTAGACGACAGCTCGGGTCAGGAGGTAAAAATGTGATTGTTCATTATTTGAGCGAACTCACCCTTTAACTCTCCCACGTTTGAGGTTCCTGCTGTTTGTCATTAACTCCGTTTAGCGTCGAAATACGACAGCTTCAGGATTACAGAAAACTAAAGGCTCCTGCAGCCTGTGTGGTCACCCTCGCGCTTACCGTGTGTGTGTGTGTGTGTGTGTGTGTGTGTGTGTGTGTGTGTGTGTGTGTGTGTGTGTGTGTGTGTGTGTGTGTGTGTGTGTGTGTGTGTGTGTGTGTGTGTGTGTGTGTGTGTGTGTGTGTGTGTGTGTGTGTGTGTGTGTGTGTGGCCCCCCTCTAGTGGCGTCTACTCTGTACATTGGACTCAATGGCTCCAGTGTTCATATGTGTGTGTGTGTATGACTGCGGCACTTAACCCTGTGACCGGTTGTGGAATGAGCTCGACAGAAATCGCCACTGAGCCTCTTGCCCCCCCGCTCTGCCCCACACCCCCACCCCCACCCCACTGCACCGACGCGGTGTGCGTTACCGCCCCAAGAGAGGCCGACAAGCTCACGCACACACACGCACGCACACGCACGAGCTTTCCCCGCGTTGGCGATGGTGACGTTGTTTTGACTCTGCGTCTTTGTTCCTCCCCGATGTTGCCTCCTCCACCTGCATGAGGGAGGAAGTCTCCGCTGTTTCCACTTAAAAGCCAGGAAGTGTTTGATTCCCTCGGTTTCCTCGACACTACAAAAAGCCCATTTCATCTTTATTTTTTTTTCTGCAAACCGCTGCAGAGTGACATGACACTATTATTCCCCCTTTACTGTACTTTGATTCACCACTTCATTTAGCCTCATTGTCACACACTTGTTGCACACAATCACCTGCTGCAGCGTCTGATGTTGAATGAAGTCAAACACGGCGTTGTGTGCACTGTGGGAGGCGCAGGTGTACGATGGGGGTTCTATTCATACGAGGAGCTGATTAAAGTCGTCGTCGTCCAATGTTGACATGATGGATTCCTCCTCACTAACACTTTGCAAATTATGATTTTGGTAAATGATCGGAAAGTATTTTTTTTCCTCATTCAAATGCCTGGTGTATCCAAAACCAACTTTCACTCATCCTCATGGTTCTTTCTTGAAAATGCACGTAAAAAGTTTAACTCATATTGCCTCTTTTTACTTCAGGACACATGACTGATGACGATGTGACAGAGGAAGAACCAGGATGAGCGAGAGAGAGCGAATCAGGGGAGACCCCTGCCGAAGGTTGAGGTAAGTAGGTATCAGACTTCCTCTCTTCACACCTCTGAAACAACCCTCCCATTGATGCCACTCAAAGACACAAGCAGCCCTGACGTTAACCCCGCCCTCTAACCTCCAGCTTAATGGGGGTCGCAGGGTCACAGGCTCCTCAACAGGCAACACCACACACACACACACACACCCGCAGACCTCCTCGCAGGCCGAGGATGGGTGCCAGCGTCACATGTGTTATAAACGCTTGTTGCGTAAACCGATATGTCCGTGCGTGATGTTAGAGGCGGCGGGAAAGAAACATTCTCACTGCGATGAGACATAAAAAAATTAGTCGGCCATCCGAGACCGGCCGGTTACAGCCAGGGGTCGTGTGGGGTCAGCGCCACGTCTGCCACGCCTCCTGTTAGAGAGGCTCGTGGACTGTTAATCACACGGGTACCTGGCATCCACAGGAAGGAAACTAACAGTTACTACGAGAACGGAAAACAACAGTTAAAGTCTCCAGGGGAATATATATATACATAAAAAATATATATATATATATATATATATATATAACTGCAAGCGGAAATTCACGGGTTCTAGCAGCGATCGCCAACGAGTGGGTTTCAGGCTCGAGAAAAATGATTTTAAAAGACATGAGACCAATCAAACACTTGTTTCATCAGTACGATTTTGTTTTCAATAATTGCTTTTCACACTTTGTCATCTGAAGGGGCCGGAGCCGCCATTGAGCCACGTCACCGTATACGTCTCTGACTTCAAGCCCACAAAACCCCCCAAAAAAATCTATCAGAAATAGACTTTCTTACACCCTTAGCTACAGCGCCACCTTCTGGCCAGTCGGTCTAATATTTCTCAGGAACTTGGCGCACATCATTCCACCCTCTGACACTTACGGTGTTATATATATATATTCACACTCGTGATCTTCTGCGAGCCGAGCTCTCGTTTCCTCCGACTACATCATCTCCCGATCGGCGAGCAACGGACTTCTCACGTCTCCGTTTCTCTCCAAGTATCCAATTTCTCATTCATCTCCTCTGTACAGTATAACGTTATACTGTATACGTGTGCTGATAACATTGATTAACACTTGGCTGCTTCCACTCTATTCCCCTCCGGGAGGGGGTTTCTGTTTTAGTTCTGCCTATAAGATTTCTAATTGGCCAGGACAGCTGCTGTACGACCATCAAGCCCAGTTCGTCATTAAATCAACTTTTCCTCATTTTGATTTATTCCTATACGTTTTTCAAAACACACTGTGATATTTCCTTGTTCCGAAGACTCGCTCATGTGCAGCAGATGACACATATTTATTTATTGCGCTGATATTTCTCAGCCCCTGTAACGAACGAAATCGTCTCCGCCAGTGGAACACTGTTAACTTTGATCTCACAATTAAGTTGCCATGAACAGCTAATAAAGCATAATCTGCTCTGTATCTGCTTGGCGGGCCGCCAGAAGCCTTTCTAGCATTATCTGCACTCCGGCTCCGCTGACTGACGTTCCGTTGCTCTCGGGCTGAAAAACAGTTGACTTGTTTTCTTCTTTTTTTTTTTATCGCGCCCCAGATAATACAATCGAGTATTAAGGAGTTAAAAATCAAACTGGATCGGCGGCGGCTGAGTGGCAGATGAGTGGCAGACGCCCGCGGGGGGCTTCTGGTTATTCGACCCTCTTCCTCATCTTCCTCTACTTGTCAGATGTGTTGACGTCGCCGATTACAAAAAAGCAAAGACCTTTTTGCTCTTGATGCCGTTTTTCGTCAGCCAAAGGTTGTTCCCTCGACGTTGTTTGGATGAATCTAAATTGCCCCGTGTGTTTTTTTTTTTCATTCACTAAACCAAGCGACACACTGATGACGTCACCGATTAATGACCCTCTGGTACATTTGTCCGATCGGACTTAATGACGGTCTGGGAATTCCGTTTGGACGATTAAGAACCGATCTGAGGAAAATTGCAGCGCCTTTTATTCTTCGTAGATCTAGTCGTGCGTCCGACCCGAGCGGACAGACGGTAGCAGTTTGTATGTTGGAGGATTGATAAGAAAATGTTTCCCACATGAGGTTTTGGTACTGATTGTATTTTCCTCTCATCTTGAAAAATCTTGAAGGGAACGTACACGGGGCCAAATCTGTTACGCCTGTACATTTGCTTGCGTACGTGTATGTACAGTATACGTTGGAAAACGTACATGGACACGACACGATCTACTTCCCTTTAGGTGGAAGGGAAACCTCGCGTGTGCTTCTCTTTGGTCATCAGGAGTGGAAGAATCCAGCGGTGAAAAGGTAACACTTCAATCGCAATGGAACAACAGCCGCTCCCTCCGTCCGTCCCAATCCGGACCTCATCCCGCCACCTGTTGTTTTCGTTGGAAGAAATACTTTTTCGAGGTCGGCGGGATCTGACGACGACAGCGTTATCTGTTTTCACGGATAACGGCTTCCGCGATGGATATGTTTTCTTGAAGGAAGCGGAGCAGTGGAGATTAAACGTGTCTAATGAGCGGCGGCCTCCGTCCTGACCCCTCTGCGCAGGTTCTGTTGGAAAGAGTCGGGACCATTAGACGAAAGGACCTCGAGCGTCTGTCTTGACTTAAAATCCTCCCCACGTCCGAACAAAGTCTCGGAGGGGAATATTTAGGGAATTGCAACTGGCACGTTAATAAGCGCACTTGGAGTTATTTATCGCGTTATCTGTGATCTCGGCGGCTCCTGCCTGCTGCGTCTAATGTCCTAATGTGTTGCAGTTGGCCTCAGGGAGGTTTTCTACATTAGGCTTTTTGTTTAATCATGAATGAGGCTTTTTTCTTCTTCTTCCTCCTGGACCAAACTGGACCCAGGAAAGAAATCTGCTTTTTAACGCCATTAAATTCCCCGCTGGAGAAATCGGTTTGACAACATGGTAACAAGTCTGTGAGGTCACATTGAGCAGCCAATCACGAGCTCTCTTTTAATAACTGTTCTTTCTAAAAAGTTCACAATTGTCTAACAGAGACAAATTTCTTTTTTATACTTCTTTACTCCTGAAACAATATCCCGACCTTTCATCAGATGCGTTGCCCGCCGTCGGGGCTGTATCCCGCCTGAGAGCAACTTCTTCTATCTCCTCCGCCCCGCGGAATCTTCGTCTTCCCTCCTTTATCAATCCTTTATTTTTATTTTTTTAAACATCAGCTTTTCAGAAGCTGTTAGCGATGTGCGATGTGAAAGGAGGTTGAATATTCTGAAAGCTTTTCCACAGGCCTAGAGCATCTTCTGCAATTACTGCTGCTCGTTGTCAAAAAATGTTTGCATATTCAATATTTGTGGGGGGGGGAGAAAAAAAAACCTGCTGCTGGATGTGGCTTAATTTAGGGAGCAGCCTCATAGGCGACGTGCAAACTCCTCAACAATGTGCTGGAGAGAGATACCTTATTAGCCCTATTATCATTATTCTTCCCGATCGGCCTCCTCCTGCCAGATTGTTGTCCTTCACCTAACTTTCCCTCTTTTATCGTGTACACACAGACCGGAAAATAAAAACTCTGCAGACGCCTGTGGCTCTCCGTTCTGCCGGCGGGGGGGGGGGGAGGTAAAAAAATGACAAGACCAGACCGATGCCAGGACCGAGCGAGGAGGAGAGGACTGGGCTCCGCTCTCTGACAGGTTGCGGTTGTCGTGTCGAACCGAAAGGCACAAAGATGTTTTTTGGAATTAATGAGGCCAGGTGGAAAAAAAAAAGAGGGAGCCAACTCTCTCGCCCTGCAGTTCACTCTGTGCGTGCGTGCGTGCGTGCGTGCGTGCGCCCGCGTTGCTTCATTCAAATAACTGGCCCTTGATCTCGATGATCACCAGGCTATAGGCCACTTAATTAAAACTAACAAGCAGTGCATTAGCACCCTGCCGGGACGCGCCGACACCGTCGACCTGGCTGCCCCCCCTCCCCTGGGGAGAAGCGTGCAGGGTTACAGATGCAGGTGACGCAAAGGCGGTCGATTTAAAATGAAATAAAAAAGAAAGATGGCAGGTTTGTGCTCACTGATTGAAAGCGAAGGCATTTCTCACTGTGTGTGTGCGTGTGTGCGTGCGTGCGTGCGTGCGTGCGTGCGTGCGTGCGTGCGTGCGTGCGTGTCAGAATGAAAGCAACATACCCGCCGCAGGAAGGCCAGAGCTTTAACAGACGGGGCCGTTTGATCAGAAAGGCCTGGTTCATCTTCGTCTGTCTCGTGGACGTCGTCGCTGGATGATGATGATGCCGCCGCCGCCGCCGGATTCTCTGAAGAGACAGAAAGGAAATGAGATGACGGGGGGAAATGTAACGGCCGAGGTGTCTGTCGGTGTTGACCACAACACATCACACACATGTACAGTCGCAGCTTCCTCCTATCGAACGGCACAGCTCCGCGATGTTCACACCCGGGCAAATATTCAAACACAAGACTCAAAGTGTTTCAAATGGAAATATTAAAGATGTCTTTTGGACGTGCACTGAAGATTGGACATTTCCCAGAGTATATGAGAACGCGTTCGTCCACAAAGATTTTCTCCGGACATTTTCCAGAACTTTAAAAGTAAAAATTTCCACCAAAATGTCAGTGAGTGAGAGAGGGCGAGTCGATGACTGCGAACAAAAACCACTCGTGCTTTCCAGAACGATGATCCGGAGATTTTCCCGCTGTTGCTCCGAACGCGTCTTTTCTGGAGTTTTTCCCCGATGTTTTCCTTCTGAAACCGCTTCAATAACCCGACTTCAAACTCTACAGCGACGTCTAGGGATTGTCCGGTGTCACCGTTGAGTTTTCCCCCGGGTCTAACTAATGTTTTTTTGGAACAGCTGATCCTTTGGATTCGAAAATGTTCTGCTGTGTGAACGGCAAATTCCGGAAAATCTCCGGACCCGATTTGTGCAGATATTTTTTCCGGAGTTCAACGGCTTCATACACTTTTCCAATTGTTAAACTTTGGACATTTTTTGGGATCTTTGTCATTTGTAATAAAGTTTTGGGATATTTATTCCGGTCTACACATGCTCATTTTTTTATTTATCTATCCCTTGATCCCATTAATTTTCTTACAGGGAACAGATTAAATATTAGCGGAACTTTTCATGACTTGTTGTGAATCTCAGCATCTCAGGAAGGTTTCAGTGAACTGATGCTTGATGTTTTTGTCTGTGAATGTCCAGAGTTTCCATGTAGGAAGCTGAACTCATCCCGACACGTCCACCAACCAGCAGCCCCCGTTCACTTCACTCTGACCTAATTAGCATCGCTCAAGATAAAGTTAATCTAGGTGCAGATATTGTTATTAAAAAATGACGTGGGGGAAAAGTGGTCAGCGGTGAAATGGAGCTCACTGCATCCAGGTGAGATTAAGCTGATTAATAATCAGTGTGTGATGGAAAAGGGATGACGAGTAACCGAGTACATTAACTCAAGTACAGTAGCCTGTTTGTCTTATTTCATTAATATCCGATAAGTTTCACATCTGTCATGATCCAGTGATCTCACACTAACGTCATCATCTGGAGAAGTGGTTCTGCTGTCGTTTTACTGATTATCTGTCTATTTTTCCCTCTAATTTGACTAATTGTTGCGCTGTTTTATGTATTTTTCTTGATACATCTATTGTCTGCATATAGTTTTACTAATCATTTGTGCCTTAAGTTTTCATATGTCATAGATTTATTAGTTATGAATGCTAACCTATTGTGCTTCAGTGTTTTTACACATGTCTCTGTATGAATTTAACCATCAACCTGCAGATGAAAACTAGTCCACATGGCTGAATCTGGCACATGTTGGACTCAAGTGTATTAATTAAATTTGTGCATCTTCCATTCAAAATAAAACAAACACATAATGATTAACAACTATATATAATATGTTATAATAAGGAAAAAGGCCCATAGATAGTTTTTGTTGGAGAGAAGTGACGAAATGAAAGTGTTTGATTTCACATTTGCCCCCTTACAGACAAATATCTATTTAATATTTAAGCATTGATTTGACACTGGATAAATTAATATATTATATTTATTTAAGCTGTTTATAATCTGTTTCAAGCATTTAATGTTACTTTATTATTACTTTATTAGTTGTTTTGACTTTTACTTGTAACAAAGTTTAAAGTGAATGGAAAGTCTCCTGAGGTTTAAGGGATTAATGGATGAAAACAGAATTACTTTCTTGGTAAAGTAAAGTAACGAGTAATGTTCCTCCTCCGCTGCTTGTGAATGACTTTGTGACGACCTCTGTTGCAGATGCCCCCCCCCCCCCCCCCCCCCCCCCCCCATCCCTCCTCCCCTCCCTCACCTCGTCATTCGCAGAAAATGGAAATGGCTTAGCCGCTATCGCCGTTGCCCCGGCAACCATCTGAGTCCCCCCATCTCGCGGTGGAGAAATGAGTTCCGAGCAGACTCGAGAGAGGCAGGGATTAAACATGATCCCGCGGACGGACTGTCAATCACACGCGCACACGCGCACACCGGCACCGGCTCTTCCAAAAAAGCAACGCACCCACCCCACAACCAAAAAGGTGCGTTTCATATTTCCACTTTGCAGGAATAGTCCCTTAAAAAAAATTACATAAATCAGCTGATAATGATTTTTGTGTGTGTGTGTGAGTGTGTGAAGCCATTAAAGCCCAGAATTCGTTTCGTTTTTTCCAAACCAATCCGTTCTCCTGCAGCGGGTTTAGTGCTGGTCGTTATATTCCAGAGCCAAGAGGCGATGGATTAATTTAATTACCCTGCTGAAGATTAATGACAATGCACTGGCCTTCAGTAGATAAAGCTACACACACTGTAGTGTGTGTGTGTGAGTGAGAGAGAGAGAGAGAGAGAGTCTAATTTCGGAGACCTGTGGTCGTGAAGGTAAAAATTAGTGCAGTATCGATTTTTTTTTGGAGGCGCTCGGTTTGAGCGCGTCTCGTGCGGGCGGAGATAAGTCCGAGTGATGAGCGTCACGGTCTGTGTGTGTAACGGCGGCAAACGTGAAGTTTTTAATTCTGCTCCTTCAAGGACAAATTCAGAAAAGAATCCTTAGTTATTCAAATTTAATTTAGTTCATTTCAACCACATTAATTCGACCAATGAGGATCAGAGGAGTTGAGCATGTGTCCTATAGCGACACACTGACGGAAGGCGACATGTGCCACGTTAGCAGGCCTCGCGTCTTATATTCAACATTATGAGGGAGAAAACATTCATATTAATATAGTTTTGAATTGATTATTGTCAAACCTTTCTGACATCTGACCACTGAAAGCTAAAGTTGACTTGAAACATAATGTGCAGTTCAATCACACAGGTTTTTCTTTTGGTGTTTTAGATACTTAAAGGGCCCAAAATTAATAAAATCATACAATAAAAAAGAATAAAAACTATTTCAGATACATTATTATGATGCTTTTTTTCAATCCTTCTGACCCCTTGTTGGCCTTGACCTCCAGGATGAGCACCACTCATACAGGCACATAATTATTATTATTATTATTATTATTATTATTATTATTTCGTGGACTTTAGCACAGTTGTGCTTCCTGTTTGTTTTTTGGAGCAGTTGCAGTGGTTTTATGATCCACACGTTAATAAAAAACATGATTTATTAAGATACACTGTAACTGTAAACTCACAACAGCAAGCCCACTCATGCAGGATGTTAACATTTGTTACTGTGACTTGCATTAGCAACTGACTTAATAAGACAAATAATAAACACATCAAATAAAATCATATTGATAATAATCTAATCCATTATTTTTTAATAATGTGGCTTCTTTGCCAGACTCTTTTCTTCTCATACCATTTATTTTGATGCCTAATTATACTGTTTTTGTATTTAATTCTCTAAATGTAGTATCAGCTGTTGCCTGACAGGATATGATCCATGATCAGATAAGGATCAATCAGCTCGAAATAGAGAAAAATTCATTTTTGCAAATGTCTCCATTCATATTAGCCTGTTATAGTCTGGGCCTCAAATTTACAAATTAAAAAAATGAAATAAAGAGTCCCTGCGCTGCTCCTGCACAAGTAATCGGATTAAAGTAACGCGTCCCTGGTGCCAGGCTGGCAGAGGGAGGGGAGACTGAGACCCCCCTCCTCCACCCCAACACTCCCACCCCACCCGCCCCAATGCAATCTGATATCGGCCTCCTTTGACAGTCATTTAAAGGGGATCTGGAGAACCCGATAGCCGGGGTCTTACACCCCCCCCCCTCCAAAGGGCTGTCGGGACACTCTAGCCCCGGCGCTGCTCGGCCCCCCCGCAGCGCCACTGAGTCGCCAGGGCGGCGTGTCCACGTTAAACGTTGCCTATTTGTCCCCCTGTTTTGGACGGCGAGGAAGGAAAATCAAGCCAAGTCTTTCATTCATTCTTTTTGGGAAACCCTCCTCCCATTGCACCCCCCCCTCTTTCTCAACCCCACACATACAGTCACTGACTGAAGCAGCTCATAGAGGGAGTCTCCTCATAAACCTCCAACGAATCAAAAGCAAGTGAGAAGTTTACAGAGGGGAAGAGGAGGGGAAGTATTTAGTGAGTCCAGAGGCTCTGGGGAGGGGGAGGGGGGGTTATCTGCTATCGTGGCGGTTCCTTATCTGAGGATAAATATTTGTGTATCATGGCCCAAAACTGGAGGATGTGCACAAAATAAAACAACAACAGCGGAGATCGACACGCAGATATACACACACACACACACACACACACACACACCGCTACAGTCTCTCTCCCTGCACCTGCTCCGTGGGGGGTCCGTGGGGGGGTCGGAGACCGTCTTGTTTTTTCAATTATGAGGTTAATAGTGTCTTTAATAAACCGCCTGCTCATTAAAAGGGAGAGAGAGGGTACATTCCGCTGCAAGATAACAGGCCGGCCGCATTGTGCCTCATCTCCCCCAGGAGCTTTTCTCACTGGTTGTTTGTCTCCCCCCCCTCCTCCGCCCCTCCCTCACCAACTCCCCGGCTCCCTCGCCTCGCATCTCATTAAGATCATCTCCACATCTCTATCTTGCAGGATCTCCACTGTACGGGCCGCAGCTT